>NC_057712.1:34616932-34626145 GCF_004010195.1 Chiloscyllium plagiosum
GAGTTATCAACCTTCAGACCTAACAGTCTCTCCAGCACCAAATCCTGGCAAATATAAATTCTCTTAAGTTCAGGTCCTTCAGCCACTGTTACCTCAGGGAGATTGCTTGTGTCTTCCCCAGTGAACACAGATCTGAAGTACCCTTTTAATTCCTCTGCCATTTCTTTGTTCCTAGTAATATATTCCCCTGTTTCTGTCTTCAGGGGCCCAATTTTTGTCCTAACCATTTTTTTGCCTTCCACATACCTAAAAGAGCTTTTACTATCCTCCTTAATATTCTTGGCCAGTTCGTACCTCATTTTTCCTCTGCGTATTTCCTTCTTAGTAATCCTCTGTTGCTCTTTAAAAGCTTCCCAGTCCTCAGTTTTCCCACTTATCTTTGCTGTGTTATACTTTTTCTCTTTTAACTTTATATGTTTCTTTCCTTCCCTCGTCAGCCACGGCCGCCCCTGCCTCCTCCTGGGATCTTTCTTCCTTTTAGGAATGAACTGATCCTGCAACTTCTGCATTATACACAGAAATATCCGCCATTGTTCCTCCACGGTCATCCCTGCTAAGGTATTGCACCATTGAACTTTGGCCAGCTCCTCCCTCATAGCTCCATAATTTCCTTTATTCAACAGAAGTACTGTCACTTCCGACTGTACCCTCTCCCTCTCAAATTCCTCAAGTGTTTCAGTACCATTGAACTCTGCAATAACCAACCAAAGTCCATTTTCAAACTTTTCATATTGGCATGTTTTACAAACATTGAACCAAGACTGTCCCAGTTATATCCACTGTGCATTTTCTCTCCTGCCCCTCCATTCAATTCGACTCTTCAACCTTACACTGCTGCCTTTCTTCACTGGTGCATTTCCTTGAGACTGCCAACTCATAGCCAGTCTTATCCATCTCTGTATTACCAATCCATTCCCAGCAGCAGTTTCTCCTCTTGGTTTAATGCATTGAACCCTGCCGATTAAGAACAACCAGAGGAAAATGTTTGTTTTGATCAGTCAATCATTGGGATATAATGAGCACATACCTGGCATAGGCACTGGCATTGAGATTCATAGACAATGTTATGGATTTTGTAGAGGGCAGAATGTCTTTTTAGGCTAACAGAACATTGTTTTTGTCTTCTTTGCATTGTTGTGTAGTGAAATGGCTTTCTTCATCGGTTGTTCAAATTGTTGAGATAGTTTGCCCTTCCAAAATATGTTGAAGTCGACAGGTCTGAAATTTACAGCCTTTGGTTCATTTGCAAGATGTGTGGTGAACAATAATCTGCTCTGGATAGCCACTGTCCTGCAAAATTATTGTGATGTGTTTTTTTCTACATGGAATTTGCAAGGTGAACAAATGGTTAAAAAGACTAACTGTTGTCCAATGGAAATATCAAGCACTTTATAAGCCACAGGGTAGAGTTTCATTTTGGATGCAGTCAGGAATTGACAAACAGATTGCTTCCAAAATTGTCCTACTCTTGATGAAACCATTTTTCTGTCTTGAGTTTCCACTTAATTACACATCACAGGACACAATGGGACTGTAGGGTAGTATGGTGGCTCAGTGGTTAGCACTGCTGCCTCACAGCACCAGGGACCCAGGTTTGATTTCAGCCTCAGGTGACTGTCTGTGTGGAGTTTGCACATTCTCCCTGTGTCTTTGTGGGTTTCCTCCGGGTGCTCTGGTTTCTTTCTGCAGTCCAAAGATGTGCAGGTTTGGTGAATTGGCCATGCTAAATTGCCCTTTGTGTACAGGGATGTGTAGGCTAGGTGGGTTAAGGCTAGGGTAGGAAGGATGGGTCTGAATGGGATGCTCTTCAAAGGGTCAGTGTGAAGTCAATGGGCTGAATGGCTTGCTTCCACATTGTAGGGATTCAATGATTCTATTATATCAAGCAGGACAAAGAACAAGCAGGCAGGTTGACATGACCTGATTTGTGCCACCAATTAAATTTGTTTGAAGCCACAACACTTCAGAAATTTTCTGCTGTTAAATCTTAAAATATGTGGCTACAAATGACAAACAATATGCATGACACTTCCTTGTAAAGTTCATCTGCTTGTGACTTGACAGAGGTTAAAAAACACTAAGTAATCTGCTTGGCACTGACAACTCAATTGATCAAATTATTTAATGACTGCTAATGACCAATGGTGGACAATTAAAAATTATGGGTTTGCACATACGTTAACCTCATCCTGCAGAAGCACCAACTTGTGCAAACATTTTATAACTTATCCAGCATCAAATTTATTTAGCCCTTTATTTTCATACTTGCGGATAGTAATTGTAAATTTAATGTGTCAGCTGAAATGAGAAGAGAACTTGCCTTGTTGAAAGGTCGATAAGTGGGGTGGTGGACCTAATCATTAGAAGGTCACCGAGAGTTTTCTCTGTTTTCTGAAGGAACATGCATTCATATAAAGTGCTGTACCTCAGCAGGAGATGGACTAATTTGTCAAACAAAATGTTGTTGACCACAGCATTATACTCCATAAATATCATGCTTTGGAGGTGCTGGTGTTGGACTGGGGTAGACAAAGTTAAAAATCACATAATATCACAGGTTATGGTCCAGCAGGTTTATTTGGAAGCACTAGCTTTGGAGGCATTGCCTCTTCATCAGGTGACTGTGGAACAGAACCATAAGACACAGAATTTATACCGAAAGGGTTAGAGTGTCATGGAATTGTATGAAATATTAAACAACTTTAGTTAAAAATCACACAATACCAGGTTATAGTTCTTAAGGAAATTCAGATTAGGTCTTTCATGTTTGGATATGCTGGTTTAGGTTCTTTAATATGTAAATCCCAGAATTACATTCTCAAGTTGGCATCAGTTTATCTAATAATAGGTGTCATCTCAGCTCAGACAATGCATTAAGTGTGTGAATGCAAATATCATGTGGTTGATTAGACCATGTAAAGGCTGTAAAGAACTAGTGTATATGAATAGCCTAGTAGACTAGCCTGAGGTCTTTTTTTATAACCAAGAGACTAGCCTCCTTCCAGGGAAAACAGGGAAGATGTCCTTATGAGTGAAAGATCAACTGTGACATTCCTGTGATGTTTGCCAGTGGCCAACTGATCAATGGTGGAAGACTGGACAGTGTCAAGGATTGATCATGTAGGCTGTTTGAATCAAAAGGCACATAAGAGACTGTGCCTCAGACCATAGTTAGCCAGCTCAGGAACAGGATCAATCTTCTGATCAATGACTGGAGGTTATAGCAGAGCAGAATGATCACCCGTTTCAGTCTGATCCTTGCAGTATTTTATAGTGTACCTGGTTTCAATAAAAAATCAATTGGGTATAGCCTGTTCTTGGGACAGCCTTGGGTTATTGATATCCAAAGTAAATCCAGATCAGGGAAGGAAGGAATTAAAGCCTAAACCTTCCACAAACACCGCTGCCTCTGCACTCTTCCATGCACTGATTAGACTTGTCACCTTTGTTTGTGAATCTCCTCAAGGCCTGGATCCACCTCACTTGTGCAACCTCCTCCAGTATATCCCAGACATGTTCTTCTCCTTACCAGCATGGTCTTATGTATTTATCCACCGGCATAATCCCTTCTCTTTGCTGTATGCAAGTTGCTGTTGTATTTGCTTATAAAACAACAATGACAAAACTTCAAAAGAAATTATTTGATTTCAACATGTTTTGGGATGTTCAAAGGATGCCAAAATCCTGGATAAATACAAGGTATTTTATTCGAAGATGCTAGTACAGGTACTTGAATGGCTGAGAGATGTCCATCCTCCCTGCTGCCTTGCCAACCAGATAAAAACATCATTTGCTACTTTGAATCATGGGTATTTTATTCTCTTCCACTTTGCTGCAGTAACTGAAAGCAAGAGAATGTTATTTGAAGGTAAAGCAATCCTTTACTCTCTCTTGTCATTTTAAGAAAAAAGTTAAAAAGTTTAATTGATTCAGAAGACAAGGCAGAACTAAGAAAGAACAAAATACGATACAATACAAGAACAAGCTCTTCGGCTCTCTGAGCTGACAGATTTTGCCCTTTCTTATTAAAACTGTTGTCATTCACAGGGCGGCACGGTGGCCCTATGGTTAGCACTGCAGCCTCACAGTACCAGGGACTTGGTTCGATTCCAGCCTCGGGTGAGTGTGTGGAGTTTGCACATTCTCCCTGTATCTACGTGGATTTCCTCCGGGTGCTCTGGTTTCCTCCCACAGTCCAAAGATGTGCAGGTTAGGTGGATTGGCCATGCTAAATTGCTTGCAGTATTAGGTGCATTAGTCAGAGGTAAATGGGTCTGGGTGGGTTACTCTTTGGAGGGTCGGTGTGGACTTGTTGGGCCGAAGGGCCTGTTTCCGCACTGTAGGTAATCTAATCACAGGATCTGTATCCCTCTATTCCCTTCCTAATAATGTATTCATCCAGGTGCTATTTGAATGCTGCTGTTGTGTCTGCTTCTACCACCTCCTCTGGAAATGTGGCCCAGGCACTCAACACTCTTAGAGTGAAAGACTTGCCTCGCACATCACTTTTAATCTGCCCCTCCCCACACCTTGAACCTGTGTCACCTAGTAATTGACCCTCCACCCTGGGAAAAAAACCTCACACTTGCCACGCTATCCTGCCATTCACAATTTTATAAACTTCTATTAGGTCACCTCTCAACCTCCTGCGTTCCAGTGGAAACAAACCTAGTCATTCCAACATGTCTTCATAACTAAAATCCCCCATACTGGGCAGCATCCTGGTAAACGTTTTTCTGTACCTTCTCCAAAGCATCCACCTCCTTTGGTAGTGTGGTGACCAGAAGTGTACACAATATTCTGAGTATGGCCTGACTAAAGTTCTATAAAGCTGCAGCATAATTTGTCTATCCTTATACTCAATTTTTTCAAAGTAATGTCTCTTCCAGTGAAGGCAAGCATGTCATAGGCCTTTTTTACTACCTTATCTGCTTGTGCTGTCATCTTCAGTGATCTGTGGACCTGCAACCCAGACCCCTCTGCATATCAATATTCCTAAGGGTTCTGCCATTCACTGTAATACCTTTTAGTCATCTTCTGTTGCTTACCTTTATTGGAGCTCAAATAGAATAATAAAAGAACCCCAGGTCTCAATCTTAATTATTCATACATGTGGGAAGAAGGTGAAAGGGGAGTTACATAAGGCCAGTGCTGTGTTAACCTACTGCCTTCTGACCTATCCTAATCTTGTTCAGCTGTTGTAAATCAGCAAATGGGAAACCTATGGAGGAGACAGGATCTGTTTCAAATATATATTTCAGGTCTGAAAATATCATTGGGGCCTAAACGGAAATGTCAAACACAAATATTAATGATATTGGGTGGGGTTGTGTGGAACCAATGCCTTTCACCCATTAAAGCTGTTAGAAGTCAGACCTTTTGCTCGAAAAGGTACAGGAGGTACATTTTGAAGTTTTAGCTTGGATTTCCCTATATGCCAGGAGGGCACCTCTGGGCTTCTCATGGAAGCTTTGGACCTAACTGTAAGGATCTTTAGCACAGGACTTTCTGAGTCAATCAACATCTCTTTGTGTTTGACAAGAGAGCAAGATTATCTCAGTTTATAAAGCATTGGCTTGTCCAGGCCTGACTCTCAGTCAGGAATGAATATGGCATTAGATGGTAAAAAGAGGAAGAAAACAATTTTATGACTATGGAGTAAGGGGAAAGTTCTGATCTGTGTAATTGGAAGTGGCACTATAAAGAGGTATGTCAAGGAGTTACAGTTACAACCTTCAGCACTAATTACTTTGCCCAGTAAGAAAGCATGAACTGATGATGTGCGATTGAGGAAAGCCAGGCACCTGGGACTCAACTGAATGAACAGGCCAACTAACAGGGTATCTTCTTGACCCATTGTGAAGTAAGGGTTAGAAAATACATAGTACAGGATGAAGGAAGACAGTGGAGAGGGCAAATTCAATGTCAATTCGATGCAGAATGAGAAATAATGATAAAGAAAGATTAGATTAAAAGAAACAAAATGAAAATATTAAGACAGAAAGAAAATGCAGGAAAAGTATTGACTTAGATTTTTAAAAAATGACCTTAGAATCTACAAAAATAATTTGGAGCCTGAAGGTTTTCAGGGAAGGATTTTTAGACTAATCACTAGAATGAGGCTATTGTTCTATAAAGAAATGTTGGGCAGCCTAGACTTGTACTTTCTGTTGTTTAGAAGATTAAGAGGTGACATGATTGAAACATAAAAGATCCTGAGGGGTCTTGACGGAGTAAATATGGAGTATATAACTAAAGGCCACTGTTGAAAAATAAGAGGTCCTCATCTAAAACAGAGATTAGGTGAGGGATTTTCTCTCAGGAGTTGTGGGTCTTTGGAACTCTTTTCAGGTGGAAGCAGAGTCCATGAATGTTTTTAAGGCAAAGGTAGATTCTTATTAAGCCGGGGGTTGGGAGTGTGTTAGGGGTAGGTCAGAAATGCAGATTTGAGATTACAACCAGATCAGCTATGATCTTAACAGGCAGAGAAGGCTTGAAGGGGCAAATGGCCTAATTCTGCCTCAAATTAATTTATTCAGATATAACTTCAGAGTTAATACTTTAGTTAATTTTCATTCTCAGTTAGGGTGATTGGCAATCATTAAACTTATCACATAATTTGAAATGGTACTTGTAATTACTCACTCTAAATACCTGCAGTGAGTTCATATTTCATCAACTCTACAACATTCGGAGCATGCCAATGGTGTAGCTGTCAACAAGATGCTGTTTTTGCACAGACTGCAGCAGAGGGACACAACATGGACAGCACTTTCTTGATATTTGTATTGAACTGTGCGATATCCCCCTCATTTGAAGTTACTGTAATGTCCATACATAAGTAATGGCGAATATTGTCACTATTGGGCTGTTATTTTGTCTCCAGAAACTGGCCCAATCCCAATAGGCTGATTCCTGGGATGAAGGAAATGGATTATCAAGAATGTCTAAACAGGTTAAGCTCTTATTAAGCCACCTCAGGCGGCTGACTGTGTGGAGTTTGCACGTTCTCCCCGTGTCTGCGTGGGTTTCCTCCGGGTGCTCCGGTTTCCTCCCACAGTCACAAAGATGTGCGGGTCAGGTGAATTGGCCATGCTAAATTGCCCGTAGTGTTAGGTGAAGGGGTAAATGTAGGAGAATGGGTCTGGGTGGGTTACGCTTCGGCGGGTCGGTGTGGACTTGTTGGGCCGGAGGGCTGTTTCCACACTGTAAGTAATCTAATCTGTAAAAAGGTTAAGCTCTTATTTATTAGGAGTTTATTAAAAACTGAGGGGTGATCCATTGATCCTGAGGGAGTTTGACAGGGTACGTGTTGAGATGTTTCCACTAGTTGGGGGTCATAGCTACAGAATAAGGGGACTCTCATTTGAAACTGAGGTGTAAAGGGATTTCTTCTCCCAGTAGGCAGTAGATATCTGGAATTCTCCATGCTAGAAAGTTGTGGATGCTAGATCGCTGAAAGCATTTAAAAAGGAGGTAGATTTTTGAAGTATCAGGGATCAAAGTCTATGAGGAACTGGCACAAAAGATGAGTTGAGGCCTGGAGCAGATTGGCCATGATCTGATGGTACAGCACAATAGGCTGTAGGGGCTGAATGGCCTACTCTTGTTTCTACTTCTTATATTCTTATGTTTATAAAGTGGCCCTAATAGGAGTATCAAAATATCATGTATATTTATTGCCATATGATAGCAGAAGAGCAATTTCCTTAAAAGTTTTTGTCATACAAGTAGAGTGCCCAATTACCAGTTGAAAAGCTGAATTGGGGTTCTGATAATACCATATATAAGCCAGTGAAATCTCTTAGTTAGGGCCATGGTGTTTTGGTACAGGAACAGTAAATAACCACACAGGGACCTGGATCAAATAAAATGCACCAGATTAAGTTATGAGGAGAGGTTATACAAATTCTCTCGAATGTAGAAGTTTAAGAAGTGATCTGATTGAAGTTTGCAAGCTATTAACCGGAAAAGACATGGCAGCGATAAACAATTCCCATTGGTTAGGGCTTCTAGAATTAGGGGCATAGTCTGAGAATTAGGGCCAGACATTCAGGAGAAATGTTAAGAAGCACTTCTACATACAAAGGGTGGTAAATGTTTGAGCTATCATCCACAAATGGCAGTGATCAATTGTCAATTTTAAATTTGAGATAGATCATGTTTTGTTAAGCAAAGGTATTAAGGAATATGGGCCGAAGGCAGGTATAGGGAATTAGGCTATAATCAGCTATAGCCTTATTGAATGGTGCAACAGGCATGAGAGACTGAATGGTCTACTCCTGTTCCTATCTGATGTAAACAGTAGAGAGTTTTTTAAAAATAACTTTAACCCTGCAAAGTGCCTTGAGACCAGAGCAGAGCTTCCTCCCCAGCTGGTCCCTGTGCTGTAGCGATGCTGCTGTTCCCTCCCCTCTCTCGGTGCAGTTTCACCGAGAGCTGATTGGAGCCAGGAGCCGCCAGATGAGTGGCGTGAGCAGGGCTGAACTCCGGAGAGGAAGAGAGGGGAGGAGAGAGAGAGAGCGGAGCATCATATTGACAGCGACTTGCTAGGAGAGCTCAGTGTGCAACCGCTTGCGTGTTCGGAACATTGAGAGAATGCACACATGCATTAAAAAAAATAGATTAGAAGCATTAAGCGTTGGAAGCAGAACAAATAAAACATTGCATTTCGCAACCAGTCCGTGCATTTAGAGCTGAATTATATTGAAGTTGGATTTTTTTTTGTGTAACAATACAAACTCGGGGAATGACTGAAGATGCATTTGCAAATGGTCGGATGAAACGAGCTGTGCTCGGGTGCTAGTTGGGGAGGTTTTCCATGCACATTTATTCTGTGGGAAAGATGGAATTGCATCAGGTTTCTCTGAACTATTGAGAGTTCGGGTGCTCTTTCCTCCGCCCGCTTTTAGGGACCCCCTGTGTCCCTTCACCCCGGGAAAGAGAAGGGGAACAGCAAGGGGAGAGAGAAATGGAGAGTAAGGATTAGAAAGAGTAAGGGAGAAGTTGAGGAACATTCAGAGGTAGGAGAGCAATTGCGAGAGGAGAAAGGGAGAGGGCAATGGAGAGGGAGTCAAAACAGGGTAGGGGGAAATTAACTGCTGGGGAGTGAGGGTGAATGAGAGAAGGGATGAATGAGAGAAGGGATGAGCCAGGGAGTAATGTGGGGAAGGAGGGGGAAAGGAGTGAGGGAGGACCAGGGGGTTTGGGGGA
>NC_057712.1:34626309-34661148 GCF_004010195.1 Chiloscyllium plagiosum
GAGGTGAGTGAGGGGGTGGGGGAGTGTGGGGAGGGAGGTGAGTGAGGGGGTGTGGGGAGGGAGGTGAGTGAGGGGGTGGGGGGAGATGTGAGTGCCTCTTCTGCTGGTTATCTGTTGTGTGTGTGTGAGTGACGTTGCCAGGAATATAAAGGTTTCTTTCCCCGCGTCTGGTCCAGTCTCTCCCTCTCCCTCTCCCTGTCGCTTTGTCTTTTTGTCTGTGTAGCTTTAGCCTGCCTGCAGTGGATTGTCAGACTGTGAGAGGGAGCTAACTCCACTCTGAGAGCAGCAGCAGGAGGAGGAGCCTTTGCTTTTTCTCCACTTCGACTGTCAGGATCTTTATTTTCACGAGGTGAGTGAGGAGGCATTGCTGCATTAACCGTTCTGTGAGTTCAGCCGCTGAATACCATATATCTGTTAGAAATGTGCGTGAAATGTTATGTGCTGTTCTACAAAAAGTGGGAGCAGTGCAAATTGCAGTTTGGCAATGACTGTCTGGGCGAAGTGTGTGTGTAATGATCCCGGGTAGCCTGCAATCTCCGGCAGGGCACAAATGCTTCATGTATTTTGCATTTCAATCGTAGAAGCAAGACGATGTGGTTTTAGACCTGCACTTTGTTTTGCGCCGAGAGCAAGCGGAGGCTTTCTCTTAAGCCTTGCTTGCACTGATCGAGCACAAAGCAGTACTTCTGTAATATATATCTTTTTCTTTGTTACTCTGCTGGAGAGGAGCACTTTGCATCTTTCCTCTCTCAGGGCGTGCTCTCCCACTTCAGTCACAGTCCTTTTGATGACTGCTGTTGGTTTTGTGATTGAATATTGAGGTAACACCTAAACCTTAGCTTGGCACCAATTAATGTTTCTGAGGTTGCTACATGCTACGCGGGGGGAGGGGAGCAGCTGCACAAAATAGTAAATTAAAGGCAAGGAAACGGCATATGAAGAGTTTGAAAATGAAATGCAACAGTGTGTGAGTGCTGTGCAGAGATTTTGTTCTCACATGATGCGAAGAGTAGCAAACGTTCAACTCTTTTCGCAAGGACACCCCAGAGCATTGGCACTCCTCCCACTGAAACTAGACATTCCCCATCCAAATACATGGTCAAGATGTCTCTCTGAATGTAGGTGAAACTTTCTGTGCCAAGGTTGGTCTCTTTCTGGGATGAAACTTTGTTTTGGCACAGGCATGGTGTATTTTAAAAATCATTACAGTACTGGCATTAATCATTGAAGCAAGTCTGGTTTGATCTAAGGTATTAAGGAAATTCTGGGATTGTCAGGGACTGTTAAATACTGATTATTGTTATTTACAATACAACACAAGTGTCAAAAAGTTTTAGTTCTGGCAACCAGTTGAATACAAATAACAAGCAACTAGTCCTGAGCTCAGCTACGAATGAGAAACAATTTTTCTTTGTAGTTTTCTGAATATTTGTGTAGCTCTCAAAAATGACTTTTTATTAAGTTTCCGTGTTCATTTTCTGCTACTGTTCTCGTTCAACTTTCAGTCTGTTTCTTTGCATTAGTATCCTGGAACACAGTTGAAATTGTAAATATTGCCAGATGAACATTTAATGTAGTCAAAGCTTTCTCAGCTGGTTCTTAGAGTCAGTTAAATGCTATTTATTGCAGGACCTGATCAAAAAAGTTATCAGATGATAGAACAAATGGAAATATTGATTTTTCCAATATGTACTTGTAATCCAAAGACTAATTATAGATCATAGAATCCTGACAGTGCAGAAAGAGGCCACTCAGCCCATCGAGTGTGCACTGATTCTCCAAAGAGCATCTGACCCCCAACCAACTCTTCTCACCCCCAACCCATACCCGTAACTCTGCATGGGATTTTTACCCATGGCTAATCTACCTAATTTGCACATTCCTGTTCCCTACTGGCAATTTGGCATGTCCAGTCCACCTAACTTGCGTGTCTTTGGAGGAAACTGGAGCACCTGGCAGAAATCCATGCACACTTTCAATTCTTCTAAGAGCTTGTTGAGTTTGCAATGTGTTTTTTAGCATAGATTTTATCATGTAGAGAACAGTCTTGGGTACCAAAACTCAGAAAATATATTTTTCATTAAGAAATCTTTATGCATGTACACAGTTACTGAAGCAGTTCAGTTCTGTACAGTCTTTGCTTATTGAGAGCAAACATGCATTGGGGTTTGACTTTATGTATAGGCATTTCTTAATTATGCAAGGTACTGCTAATATGTGCGTGAGGCACCTGGAGGGCCCGATAACTGAATGGACCTTCATTAACTTCGGCAAGAAGACCTCAGATAGTGGTCTTTTCCCACTGTGCCTTGGCAGCAGTTACCTCAAGCTTTAGTGTGGCCTTCAGTAGATAGTCTTGGACCTTGGAATGTGACAGTTGGCAACACTCAGTCGAGGTCAACTCCTTGCTCTGGAAGACCAACAAGTTTTGGGCACACCAAAGAACGTCCTTCACCGAGTTGATGGCCCTCCAGGCACAGTCAATGGTTGTCTCAGTGTGCGTCCCAGGCAACAGCCTATAGAACACAAAGTCCTGCTTCACGGGGCTGCTTGGGATGAACCTTGACTAATACCACTGTGTCTCTCTCCAGACTTCTTTGGCAAAGGCACATTCCAGAAGGAGATGTGTGACAGTCTCAACCCCTCCCACAGCTGCTTCAAGGGCAGTGTAGGTAGTGCAGAGAGTCCAGGTGTACATTAAGGTTCTGACAGGTAGTGCCCTTCTCACCACTAACAAACTGACGCCTTGAATGCTTGTTAGAAAGGTCTGGTGATGAAGCATTTTGCCAAATATATTGATGAAGGAAATGGTGCAGTGCAGATATGTTAGCCCTCTCAGTTTAACACCAGCCTTGGTGAAGTTACTGGAATGCTGCCGTCATGATGACTGATGACTGAGTACAGGATGACTGAGTACATAGATGACGATGAGATAGCCAAAAACGGTTAGTGAAGAGTAGATCGTGTAGCACTAATCCTGGATCTTTTGAAGAGGTCATCATTTTGGTGGATGGGGTAACACCTATGAATATAATCTGTGCTAGAATTTATCAGGCATGTTTTTCACTGGAGATTGTTGCTGGAACTAGAAGCAAGGAACTAGAGGAATGAGAGGTACCTCTTTGGCAGGAGTTAGTAGTTTGTCAGGATGGCCAGGAGCAAGCTAGTATTATTCCCCAGTGACCTGTACTGAAGCATCAGATGGGTGAAGCATGAGGTGGGTGAAGAAGTAGAATTGAAATTTAGCATTAGATTTTATTGTCATGTGTGCTCAAGTATAGGAATACAAGAATTCGGTGAAAACTGTGCAAAGTCAAAATAGTTGCATATCCAAGCTTTCTGAGTTAGGAGACCCATTAAATTGTGTTGACAGGAGCAGAAAGTTGCAAAGGAACATAGCTATGATAATTTGTTCGGAAAAGACTGTGCTGGTGAAGTTCAATGTGGGGAATGTAAGATTTAATCCATACTTTGGATCCAGTAAACACAAGTCAGAATATTTCCTAGAGGGAAGTAGACTAGGAGATGTGGAGGAGGAAAGGGATTTGGTAACTAACTCTGTGAATCACAGTAGACTATTGGATTAGTCTAAAAATACTGGACAGTAGTGGGCACAAATATTGGACAGGTTCGCAAATATTGGACCCAAGTTCGCAAATATTGGACAAGTTCGCAAATATAGTCCTGGTTCACAAATAAGAGACAGGTTCACAAATACTGGTCAGGTACACAGAATCATCAAAAAAGGTCGAACATTGCTCTTTATCTTAATGGGTTACAATGGTTTGGAAGCTATGTTGCAATTAAATTGACCTTGGAGATTTCACTTGGTGTACTGTATTCGTAATTGGTTGCTGTACCTCAGGAGGGATATTTAAGCCTTAAGAGTGCATGCACCATAGACTCAGCAGAATGTTACTAAACTGAAGGGGTTAGTAACATTTCAGTATTGTAGAATTCAGTACTGTAAATCCTGAGAAGGGGCAATTCAAAACAAAGGGCACAAATTAAAATGTAGATCCAGCTCATATTGGAGTGAAATTGAGGAAGCATTTGTCATGCACAGTAGAGAAGGAAGTGACAATTCTCTCCCCAGAAGAAACAAACTTCTGGGTTAATTTAACATTTCAATTATAAATTTTAAAATTTATAAGGGATAAATTCAAGGGATAAGTAGCAAAAATTAAAAAGCTGGAGTTGAAGTACAGATTAACTATGTTTTTTTTAAAAAAAGGCTTGAAGTGGCTTTTTCCTGCTGCTATCTTTCTCCATCCACAACGACAAATCATGTCCTGAACCCTACTTTGCCAACATGAAGTTGGTATGGGAGTATGTAAAACAATGAGAGCTTATTCACTATTGACCATCATTTGTATAGATTCATTTTCTAACTATGAATTGATTAACAAAATATTTCAGTAGGCTGCAGCAATGGAGATTTCTGTATTGGACTTTCATTTCCATTCCTTACCTTCTATACTTCAAGATATATAATGTACCAAATTTCATAGAGCACTACTCCCAAGTAAGGGGCAATGATCTCTTGATTCTGGTTGAAATTGCTATAGCTTTGATGGTTATTTTAACTGTTTTGTTTATTTTGGCATCAGGCTTTTGTTCAATACTGAATGTACCAAATCACCAACAGAATGGGACATTTTTACTGAGGTTTAATAAGTAAATAAATACATAAGGACACTGTGATCTAGTGATTTTTGCACCTCATTTACCACTCTCTTACACTTGGCATAAAGTTAAAGAAAGAAAGTTCTCATAACAGCATCAGTGATATCTGACTTCGTTGTCTCTAATACTGAAAATTCACCCTTATTAAGTCATTTACAAATTTACTAATCATTGCTTATGGGTACTACTTGGCTAAAACAAATTACAGACATTGTTAATTGATTCATCCACTCACCCATGTAATTTATGTTATGTATCTGTGGTAATTGTATTTCACTGACATGAAAACTAAATATTTGATGTTCAGTACATTGTAAAATGTGGGACTGGACATATTGCACATAAAACGTTTTAAACATGCAACAATATAGAGAAAACCTTTGTACTATTGGAAAACAAAGCTTAAGAGATCTTTGTTATTTGGTACCAATTGTGAGATTAATTCTTGTCTTGTGATCCAGCTGCCTATTTGCTAAATAATGTTCAATTGTGCTGAAGTCAAGGTTATCCCTTGTTGGGGAAGGCTGCTTGTTTCTGCTTAAGCATCACTTTATTGCGTGAAACTTTTGCTATCTCGGAACTTGGAATCATTAATGTTTGTAAGGCGAGAGGTAATGAATCTCTATGGTATTTGTTACTGTTGACTACTCCATCTTGCTTCAATACAGAATTGATGGGCTGAAATATGTGTAATATGACTCTATGATTTATTGCATCTAATTCACCTTTGTGATGCCGCTCCTGCATGGTTTGATCCCTATCTGTCAATTGTATAGAACTCATCTTTTAAAGTGATTTCTTCTCCCATCTAATGTGGCCACTTTAAGAGCACCTCATAGGCTATATTTATCCTTTCCAGGCTTTATCTACAGTTGATATTCATTAATGTGGGTTTGGTTGCTACCTGTGTGCTGATGACACTCATCCTTACATCTCCATGAGCTTATACAAATCCATACCATCAATTTATGGTCATATTCCTAAATGGTAGATGAATTAGACCTATGCAACACCATATTGCCAATACAAAACTATCCTACTTGATCCTGTCAATAATCCTAGCCTCCAATTCAAACTCCTTATTGAGCAGTTCATTTTTGCTAAACTCAGGTCCTTATCTGGCTGAGCTGGGGGGTCCTTTTTTTTTTATCCAAACAGATCAATTTCCAGTTCTGCCATATTGCAAATCATAGTCCCTCCACTGATGAAATTCATATTTCTTACTATATTCTTACTGATTTTCCAAGCATGCTGTATTTAAATCCAGTCTCAACCAAAACTGTCTTGACTAGGATAAATAGGCAAAGTCTTTTCCCTGAGGTTGGGGAGTCCAGAACTAGAGAGCATAGGTTTAGGGTGAGAGGGGAAAGATATAAAAGAGACCTAAGGGGCAACTTTTTCATGCAGAGGGTGGTACGTGTATGGAATGAGCTGCCAGAGGATGTAGTGGAGGCTGGTACAATTGCAACATTTAAGAGACATTTGGATAGGTATATGAATAGGAAGGGTTTGGAGGGATATGGGCTGGGTGCTGGCAGATGGGACTAGATTGGGTTGGGATATCTGGTCGGCATGGACGGGTTGGACCGAAGGGTCTGTTTCCATGCTGTACATCTCTATGACTGTTGGCTGCTCAAGAGTTCAGTGATTCCACCTGTCTTCTCACATTCAGCAACCCCTGCACCTTAGACAAAGGGAAGCCAAGAAGGAAAGAAACATCTTGAGAGGCAGGGACAAAAAAAACCAGAAACAAAGAAATAAGGAAATGTCACGAGACCCCAGGGGCTATACAAAACAGCAGATTACTGTTCAACTGAGTGTCTAGGAAATAATATATTTGCCACTTTACTGTATTTTCTTCTGTTTGCTGACTAATGCAGCATTTCTGTAGCTGTAGACTAACAAAGATCTTCTGTAATAAGATGGTTAGCACTGCTGCCTCACAGCGCCAGAGACCTGGGTTCAATTCCCGCCTCAGGTGACTGTCTGTGTGGAGTTTGCACGTTCTCCCCGTGTCTGCGTAGGTTTCCTCCGGGTGCTCCGGTTTCCTCCCACAGTCCAAAGATGTGCAGGTCAGGTGAATTGGCCATACTAAAATTGCCTGTAGTGTTAGGTAAAGGGTAAATGTAAATGTAGGAGTAGGGGTATGAATGGGTTGCACTTCAGTGGGTCGGTGTGGACTTGTTGGGCCGAAGGGCCTGTTTCCACACTGTAATGTAATCTAATCTAAAAGCAAAAACAGGAAAACAAAAGAAAATATCATTTAAAAAAAAAGTGGACGGCACGGTGGCACAGTGGTTAGCACTGCTGCCTCACAGCGCCGGAGACCCGGGTTCAATTCCCGCCTCAGGCGACTGACTGTGTGGAGTTTGCACGTTCTCCCAGTGTCTGTGTGGGTTTCCTCCGGGTGCTCCGGTTTCCTCCCACAGTCCAAAGATGTGCAGGTCAGGTGAATTGGCCATGCTAAATTGCCCATAATGTTAGGTAAGTGGTAAATGTAGGGGTATGGGTGGGTTGCGCTTCGGTGGGTCGGTGTGGACTTGTTGGGCTGAAGGGCCTGTTTCCACACTGTAATGTAATCTAATCTAAATCTAAAATCTAATCTAAAAGAGCACTGTTTTCTTTTGGGTATCTAATGCTTTCTTTCAGCTGTTTGGACGGGGCGGGGGAATGGTGCCTGGAAACTGCATTGCACTCAGATTCAGGAGCTATGCTAGCAGTGACAAAACCACACCACAAATACAGTTCAGAAGGAATGTATACAATTGGTGACATTTTCCGCCTGCTCTTGAGAGAATCTAGTGGAGGGGGCAGTTGCTGGGAATGGGCAGCCACCCGGAATTTCAGTGCTCAGCTAGGAAGAGCACTCCTGCTGTTCAGATTCCGGCAAGTAAAATATTTTTGGTGGCACTTTCCTGTTGGCCCATTAAGGACCTCTGCTTTGCTTTTAGATCTTAAGTATAGTGCTCTAATGAGTTTGTAATGGGCATTAAGAGAAGCCTTGGGCCTACACTATATTCGGACAATTGCCCTCATCAGCCATTGTTGGAATCAACCTATTTGGCATGTGATGGGCTACCACTAAGGTTTGAGTGTGTGCACACCACGATCTATTCAGGTCTTCACTGTCCATTTTAAAGGCTGGGCATTTTTATATCTTCACAGAGAAAAATAGAAAATCGTTGGCCTATTTTTGTGCGCACGTATCTTTATGTTCTCTCTCTTCCTTTGGTTTTCTTTTTGTTCCATCATTTTTCTTCATTCCTGTTTTTCTCTCTCTCTCTCACACACAGTTTTCCTTTTTGTTAATTCACATCCCTATTCATGACAATCCTAATCTTTTTCCACTTGTTCTCTCTTTCAGTCCTTATCTCCTGTTTTGTCTTCATTTTCTGTTATTATCTCACACTGTTCAGTTTTCACCTTCCTCTTGGCCTTTGTTTAAACTCTGCTTTTTGATCTCTTTCTCAACGTTTCCGACTCTCGTTTGTCACTGGTATTTCTTGCCTTTTTTCTCTTTGTCACGCTTTTTCCTGTATCCATTCGCAGTTCTTTTTCAATCCTTTTTCTTCCAACTCCTACTTCATGTACCTTTTGCTCCACCTCAGTGTTTGTTTAAATTTCTGTCTGCTTTTCTCTCTTTTGTGTTTTTCATCTCTGCATTCTCTCTGTTCTCTTTGATTCCTTTTTACCATATACTTTCTTTCTCTCAACCTCCATATTTCTCTTTCTTTCCTCCTTGTTTTCTACGCTCTAACGTAAACTATCGTTCTATATTTCTCTGATCCTAATTTGGTGTTTTTGTTTTGGTTTCCCAGCTTTTCTGAGACATTTGGGCTGGATTTGCTCTTCGCTGTAACTGATGCAAATCAAAAACCAATTTAGTACTCGAGTTGCTTGTCCCTTGTGGAAAGATTTTACGCTCATATTGAGCTGGATTACTGGAGCACGATACAGGCTACAGTTATGCATTGCATTGTCAGCCTCCAGTACAAGTGCTTTGTGGAATGTTTTGCTCTCGCTGTTGGCAGTGGTCAGATTTGTGAGACATCAATCTTTGTAACAGTGCATTTGGACTTGTCAGTGACTCCAATGGTAATTATGTAATCCTTTTAACTGGGTAAATCATCCCAAAGTGATCCATAGAAACATCAAACAACAGAAAAAAAGCATGGAGCCACAAAAGGAGACATTGAGGTTGGTGTCTAATAGCTTGGTTAAAGAGGTAGATTTTAAGGAGCAGCTTGAAGGAAGGAAATGGAGGCAGTGAGGTTTAGGGAGGGTATTCTAGAGCTGAATGTCTAGCCATTTCATTGTATTGTTCCCAGTGGTGGAGTAATTATATTCAGCGATGCTCAAGGGGCCAGAGTTAGATGAGTACAGACATCTTGAAGAATCGGGATCCTGTCAGGGATTCAAAAGACAGGGAATAGGTGAAAGGTTTGAAATCAGAGTAATTTGTTCCAGTCAGAGTCATAGAGTCAAACAGCACGGAACCAGACTCTTCAGTCCAACCAGTCCATGCCAACCATGTTCCCAACTGAACAAGCCCCACCAGCCTGCGCTGATTCCATGTCCCTCCAAATCTTTCCTATTCATGTACTTCTAAATGTAAGTCTACCTCCATCCACCACTTCATCTGGAAGTTCATTCCACACACAAACCACTTTGTGTAAAAGAAGTTGCCTTTATGCCCTTTTTAAATCTTTCTCCTCTCACCTTAAAAATACACCATCTAGTCTTGAAATCCTCCATCCTAGGGAGAAGTCACCTGCCTTTCACCTTATCTGTACTCATAATGGCTTTATAAATCTCAATAAGGTCACCTCTCAAAGTGTGATGATCCAGTGAAAAAGGTCCCAGCCTATCCAACCTCCTCATGAATAATACAGTGAAGTAGGCACAATTGAGTATATTTTGAATATGTTGCAATTGGTGGGCTCAATACAGAAAATTGAGCCTGACAGTGATCTAATGACCCTAATGTTTGTTGTAGGGTCATAAAGACTACATGGGCGGCACGGTGGCACAGTGGTTAGCACTGCTGCCTCGCAGCGCCAGAGATCCGGGTTCAATTCCCGCCTCAGGCGACTGACTGTGTGGAGTTTGCACGTTCTCCCCGTGTCTGCGTGGGTTTCCTCCGGGTGCTCCGGTTTCCTCCCACAGTCCAAAGATGTGCAGGTCAGGTGAATTGGCCATGCTAAATTGCCCGTAGTGTTGGGTAAGGGGTAAATGTAGGGGTATGGGTGGGTTACGCTTCGGCGGGTCGGTGTGGACTTGTTGGGCCGAAGGGCCTGTTTCCACACTGTAAAGTAATCTAATCTAAAAAAGTCATACCCCTCCCTGGGCCCTGAATTCAAGTAAGCATCTTTAAATCTGTGTTACAGAATTGTCTGAGTTCAAAACTGAATTATGGGCTCATCTCCATCTACTAGTTTAATCATTAATTTTACAGACGTTTTTGGGTAAAGCAAATGTTACCTTTTCCCCTCAGATTGTGACACAAGATCGAGTGTCTGGTTTAGGTATGTAAGGTTATAAAGCACCTAGAGTGCTGGGAACGCATCCAAAATTCTCTGACAAAACAGCAGACCGACCGACTGGTGATTTATAGCATTTCTGCAGATACTGGAGCAGTCTGGAATTGCATTTGCCGGGTGGCATGATGGCACAGTGGTTAGCACTGCTGCCTCACAAGTGCCAGAGACCCGGGTTCAATTCCCGCCTCAGGCAACTGTCTGTGTTGAGTTTGTACATTCTCCCCGTGTCTGCGTGGGTTTCCTCCGGGTGCTCCGGTTTCTCCCCACAGTCCAAAAATGTGCAGGTTAGGTGAATTGGCTGTGCTAAATTGCCCGTAGTGTTAGGTGTAGGGGTAAATGTAGGGGAAAGGGTCTGATGGGTTCCTCTTCAGAGGGTCGGTGTGGACTTGTTGGGCCGAAGGGCCTGTTTCCACACTGTAAGTAATCTAATCTAATCAGAAATATTATCTCAAGGCTTTTCACAAAAAGGATGAGGCATGAACCCAGAAGTAAAAGTTTCTTTTTAAATATAGTCATTCTATGACTCTATATGGGCATCTCTGTCACATCAATGCCAAGATCACTGGCAAGCCCAGCTTTTGTTGTCCATTCTTAATTGTCCTTGCAGAGGTCATGGTGAGTCGCCATTTTGAATCGCTGCAGTCTTTCTAGTCTTGATTCATCCTACAGAAAAGAGCGGCACTGAAAGAACAGCAGTGTAGTTCCACATCTGGATGGTGTGTGACTTGGGGGGAAATCGCATGTGATGATTTGTTCCGTGCTGCTTTTGTCCTTCGATGTGGTGGAGGTCATGGGTTTGGGAAGTACTGTCGCAGGAGGAGCCTTGGTGTTTACTGCAGTGCAATTATTAGATGTTTCATACTGCTCATCAGAAGTGGTAGGGTGAACGGAATGCATAAGGTAGTGGATGTGGTGCTGATTGAGCAGCTGCCTTGTTCTGGATTGTGTCAAATTTTTTGAGTATTGTTGGAGCTGCTGTCATCCTGCCAAGTAGGGAGTATTTCATTAAAATTCCTGATTTTAGCTTTTTAGATGGAAGATATAGGAACGTGGGAGTAGGGGAAGTCCACTCTCTCTCTGATTGAACAATCCTTTTTGTCCCCATCATCTTCATAACCCTGTACAGCACAGGCAAATGGAAATATATCAATGTTAAACATACTCAAAAACTGAGACTCCACAGCCTCCTGTAGTGGAGAATTCCAAAGATTCAAAACCCTCTGAATAAAATTTCTTCTCAACATGAACTTGTGTAGCATCTCATTTGTTTTTAAAGTTGTGTTCCTGGCTCTGGACTCCCCAACCAGGGGAAGCATTACCTGAATCTATCCTGTCTCTCCCTTTTGTAGGTTTCCCTTAAGCATTTTGTGGGTTTCAGTTAGATGACCTCTCATTCTTCAAAACTGTCGACAATACAGGCCTAGTTTGTTCAATCTCTCTTTTTAAGGGACAATGTCAGTATCCCAGGAACCAGTCTGATGAGCCATCACTGAACCAGCTTTGGGTTGTCATCACATGAGAGGTTCATTGCTCTCGTATCCACAATATTATTATGGTTGATCCAGTTCAGTTCCTGGTCAATGCTAACCCCAAGGATGTTGGTGGTTTGAGACTGAGCGACAGCTGTGGAGATTACAGGATGATTTGACAGAGTTGTTCAAAATGAAGAAGGGAGTGGACACAAAAGAGAGAAGGGACATAAATATAAAATTAGAGATTTTGGACGTAGCAGAAATGTTTTGAGATCGGGTCTATAAGGCTGTGGAATAACTGTTGGATTAAGAAGATGAACAGATGCATGTTTGTACTTAAGAATGGGTGGCTAAGTGTTTGAAAGAAGATGAAGGGATATAGGAAAGGTTTGGAAATTTTGGATTCAGGCTTTCATTTGTGTGGAGAGTAGGCATGAGCAACATTCACTCAAATTTACTTTTAGTGTTTGTGGTAGATTTATTTAAGTGCATGGTTCCTTCAAAGTTTTGTGTGGTTACACATCTGAAAGGACCAACTTTCCTGTGGGTGAGGAATATAAGAATCACTGGAGCACCATCATAAACTCCAAACGATTTAATTCCATGGAGTAACTTTCACATAATTCCATATGATCCTGGCAGAAAGATAATACAGTATTTCTGAAATTGTTGCATTCCGTCAGTACTGCATTGAAATATAAAGCAGATCATATGCTTAAACTCTGGAGTGGTACTTAGAATTTATGTAAATTAGGACCCAATATCACTGAGCCTCACTTATAGTGTGAGAATTCAAATAGAAATGATTTACATTTCTGTAGCACTTTTAGTACTGTTAAATATCCACAATGTGCTTAAAAGAAATGTATTCAAAGAAAATTCAACATTGAGCCACTCAGGATATATTCGGGACAGGTGGCCAAAAATGCAGTTAAAGGAGTAGGTTTTAAGGAGGATCTTAAAGCAGGAGAGAGGGAGAGATTCATCAGAATTGTCCTGGAGTGACAAATATCAGTTACAAATTGGAGAGGTTCAGGCTGTCTTCTTTGGAGAAGAGCAGCTTGAGAGGAGACTTGATAGATAAATTGCAACGAGTCAAATTTAAGTAACTCAAAACTCTAATTTTGACAAAGTTGTCAGTTGCTCCCAGTCTGATGCCTGTGATAAGGAAAAGATACCTCTGGTACCTATGAATTAGCTGACCTTGTTGACAACCAACTGGATTGGAGTTACGCTGTGCTAGAGAGTGAAATCACGGTCAAGGTTGTACCATTTGGCTCCAAATAACGTTATTAATCCATATGAAACCGGACTGGTTCATGCTGTTTTACTAGATTGCTCTTTAATATTTGTAGATGAAAACATACAATGGTGTACAGTGAAGGTAGGACTGTATCATTGCTGTGTTCTGCACCGACCTGGATGGCACTTAAAAGTTGCTGAAGAGATGCTCCTGGATTTTGTACTGCAGCACAAAAACACAAGAAACATGGATGACACAGCGACTTGTCTGAAGACAGCATGCAAAGCAGAATAAGATTCTGTTTTCCTGCTAACTCCTAACCTTTTTTAATGCCTTTTACTAGACAAGGTCAGGTGATGTTAAGGCGTAGTTCATATACCCACAGCATCAATGTATCTTTTGGTTTTCTTTTTGACATAGAGCACACTTGAAGGCTATTCAAGCCATGCAGGGGCTTTCCTGTGATCTCAAAGTTCCGTTCCTCATGGAATTTTGGGAAGTTAGGGAGGAAGTTCCTGGATTTTGATCCCGTAACATTGAAGGGACAGTAATATATTTCCAAGTCAGGACAGTGAGTGGGTTGGAAGAGAACTTGTGAGTGGGCGATGTCCCCATGTATCTGCTACCTTTGCCCTTGTGATTGTTAGAGGTCATGGGTTTGGAAGGTGCTACCTGAGGACTCTTAGGTGAATTTCTGCAGAAACACATACATTGTACACACCCCTGCTACTGTGTGTTGGTAGTGAAGAGAATGAATGTTGAAGGTGCTAGATGGGGTGCCCATTAAGTGGACTGCTTTGTTCTGGATAGTGTTAAGCTTTATGAGTGTTCTTGGAGCTGCACCCAACCAGACAAGTGGGTAACATTTCATCACACTCCTTACTTGTACCTTGTTGATGGGGGACAGACTTAGGGGAGTCAGGAAGTGAGATACCCGCTGCAGTATTGCTAGCCTCTGACCTTCTGTTGTGGGTATATGATTGGTTCAGTTCAGTTTCTGGGTAATGGTAACCCACAGGATGTTGGTAGTATGGGATTCAGCAATGGTATTACGACACAGTGGTGAACCCTTCTGTTAATTAAACCAAATATCGCCTTGTAATCTGTTAAAATATGAATGACAGAGAACTCCCAAATTCCTCTATTTAAAGAAAATAATACCAATTTATTCTTTAACTCTAAAAGTGAACATTAAATAACAATTATTCACAACTCTAAGGGCCCCCTTTCTCTTAACTGTTTATTATCTGCCTCCAACACTATGACAGTATACAGTTCCAATAAAACACTAACTAAAATTACATCAACTTAATTTCAAAACCATACAGCGGCTGTTGTCTTTGGTGTCTTTCTTCTTTCGGCTAAAGATCTCCCTGGGTCGTCGTCTTTCTTTTACCGCGAATATGTTTCGTATGAAAAGGTACCTTTGATAGAGAGTGTTTCAATATCTTGGGTCTTTCTCAATCTCAGTTACTCTGTCTGATTTTTAAAATGCCTGTCTTTTTTTATACCCCCAACATCGGATCGTCTCATTGGTTTGAGGTTGACAAAACAATAAATTCAAACTTGGTTGGGTTTTAGTGTCCTGAGGCATAATTTAAACTGGTTAAATTCGAATTGTTGTCAAAACAGAAACCAACTCAGGTATCCATTTCACAGCCAAATGTTACACATTTTCAATTTTCCAATACAATCTGAGTCTGCTAGCTACTCATATACACAGGTGCTTGTAATCTCTCAGTGCAGAACAGCATTCACCATCTCTTAAGAGGTACAGTACATGCCTTCAAATTTATAACAAATGGTAATGCCATTGACTGTCAAGGGGCGATGGTTGAATTCTCTCTTGAAGGTGGTTATTGATTGGCACTTTCATGGTGTGAATATTATTTGTCACTTGCCAGCACAATCCAAGATGGAGTATACATCTTGCTGCATTTGGATGTGGACTGCTAATTGTGCAATCATCAGCAAACATTTCCACTTCTGACCTTATGATGGAGGAGCAATCATTGAAGCAAACTATTGATGTTTTGAGATCTCGGAACAGAGGTAGGCCATTCGTTCACCCCGAGTTTTCTTTCCCTTTATATTGTAAATGATCTACATATTTATCCACCTATGAGCCATGTCCCTTAATATTCCTGATCAATAAAAACTTATTGATTTAAATTTTGATAATTTAGTTGACCCACAGCATTCACAACGTTCTGTCTGATTGAGTTTCAGATTTGAGCCACACCTTGTGTAAATAAGTACTTCTTGATTTCACTATTGAATTACTTAACTCATATTACAACTCCAGGAGTCTACAATTTAGGAACACTCATAACGTGTCAACATGATCCCATCCAGGGATGTGATTTTAAATATCCGACATTTGAACATTTCCTGTATTAATGAATAACTACTTTATGTTGCATTGTGTTCCGACTTAGGTGCAAATAGACTTGCGGATGAACTCCAGAATGAAACCCATTTGTAACCTGTGGACCTATGTATTTTGATCTCTTGCGCTCATGGAAGTGGTTTCTCAGTCTCTACCCTGTTGAATCGATTTATTATTTTGAAGTTTCCTAATCGAAGGGCTCATGCTCGAAACGTCGATTCTCCTGCTCCTTGGATGCTGCCTGACCTGCTGCGCTTTTCCAGCAACACATTTTCAGCTCTAATCTAAGAACATGACTACCATAAATATTTTTTTCTCTTTTCTGGGTGTTATTGCAATCCAGTTACAAACACCACTTTTTAAAAATTTACTTTGTGTTTTCTCCTACTCCTGGGTAATTGGCTTTCCCTGGTGACCTGGTACCTTCCAACATTGCTGGGAATTACAAGGTATATTGTTACTTACTGTTTTTTTTGATGGTTGCAGTCTTTCATGCTGTTACAACTGTCATAGGTCTTTGGTGAATATTCTCAAGGGCGTTACGCCACCAGTCACTCCTTTAATTTGACCTTGCATTTTGTGAAATTGTTTGTGTAATGTGATCTTGCAACTCCTGAATTTGCTTGAGTTTTGCAACCATGCTTCCCTTTCAGCAGTCAGTCCTGTAATGTGACATTACAATCCCTATAATTAGTACTATAATGTGACCTTGTAACCCCAGCAGTCAGTCTTGTAATATGACCTTGTACTCCCCTGCAATCATTGCTGTAGTGTAGCATTGCATCCCTGGAGTCAGGCCTTCATGTAATCACACACTCCTGCTGTCAGTCTGTAATGTGACCTTGCACCCTTGTAGTCAGAGTCATAAAGACGTACAGCACGGAAACAAACCTTTTGGTCTGACTCGTCCATGCCAACCAGATATCCTAAATTTATCTAGTCCCATTTGCCAGCACTTGGCCCATGTCCCTTCCTATTCATATATCCATCCAGATATCTTTTAAATGTTGTAATTGTAGCAACCTCCACAATTTATCTGGCAGCTCATTCCATACATGCACCACCCTGTGCGTGAAACGGTTGCCCCTTAGGCGCCTTTTATATCTTCCCCCTCTCACCTTAAACCTATGCCCTCTAGTTCTGGACTCCCTCACCCCAGGGAACAGATCTTGTCTATTTCCCCTATCCAGACACCTCATGATTTTATAAACCTCTATAAAGATCACCCCAACGCTCCAGGAAAACAGCTCTAGCCTGTTCAGCCTCTCCCCATAGCTCAAACCTTCCAACCCTAGCAACATCCTTGTAAATCTTTTCTGAACCCTTTCTAGTTTCATAATGTCCTTTCTATAACCAGGGGACCAGAGTTGCACAAAATATTCCAAAAGTCAGTTCTGTAGTACAGCATTGCAACCCTTGCAGTCAGTCTTGTGACATTTTAACCCTGGTAGTCTGTCCTGTAATGTGATTTCACATTCGTGCAGTCAGTCTTGTAATGTAACATTGAGACCCCAAAACAGGACCTAATAGGCAATCTGTCCTTTGAGTCAACTAGTTCCTGCTTGGGGAAGGAAGATAGAAGATAGTTGGCATTTCTATCTGGATTTCTATGTTAGAAAGTTAGCTCATGGAGATGAGCTTTGGGAAGGGAGAAGATGGTAGAAAACCATTTTAGTATTAGTTTACATGGTTCCCAAGGTAACCCTGAAATTCTAGACAAAGATCAGGTGCAGCCCTGTGAGAGGCAGAGAGCAGGAGATAGAGGCAGCCAGTCCTAGCCCTGAAGCAGAGAGAGAATGTTGGTTTTATTGTTCGTTGTGCAGACTGTGGCTGTGAGCTAATGCTCAGGTGGAAGGGACAGAATCTGTGAGGATTCTGGAATTAGAAGTTAACCAACTGGCAAAGGAAAAAGGAAGTAGGCCATTGGGGATAGAGAATTAATTTGGACAGGATCTGGGAAAATAAAATGTAAAGTTAAGGGATGGTGTAAAATATAATGGTGGCGTGTGATTGTTAGTCATTTTAAAGGTCCTATAGGGAATCTTTCCTCCGTTTAAAGTATAAAATTCCTATTAACGAGTGTTACTTTTGATTTGTTTGTTGTAGTAAAAGTCTTAAAACTTGAACTCTTGTTCTGTGATCCTTTAAGTCATTGGAAATTCAAATATATTGTTGTGGTTCTGTTCGCCGAGCTGGGAATTTGTGTTGCAGATGTTTCATCCCCTGTCTAGGTGACATTCTCGGTGCTTGGGAGCCTCCTGTGAAGCGCTTCTGTGATCTTTCCTCAGGCATTTATAGTGATTACTATAGTGATCACTATAAATGCCGGAGGAAACATCACAGAAGCGCTTCACAGGAGGCTCCCAAGCACTGAGAATGTCACCTAGACAGGGGACGAAACGTCTGCAACACAAATTCCCAGCTCGGCGAACAGAACCACAACAACGAGCACCACAACATCTTCTCACAAACTTTGAATTCAAATATATTTTTTAAAGTTATTGGTATTTCAGGGATCGTACAATGATCAATGAATGTTGAACACAATAACAAAAAAAAACATTTTAACATGTATTTCATTTACAATGACTTCTAACATCAGTTTTTGAATAATTCCAGAATAAATCTGAAGCCTGATTCACTATCAGCAGCTTTGGGCACTGCATTTATAATTTATTTAGGCCAACAATGTAAAGCTGCTCACTTTCTGTTAACAGTTCACTTTGAACATGGCAATGCATGTTGTCTGTACATTTGCTGGATCTGTGAACAGGGCTGAGGAATGTGTAAGGATCAGAGAGGAATGGCATTTTGGGTTGATTCCTTTATGATGATGATTGCCGGCAGTTTCTATGGTAACGGAGGTTGGTTGCATTCTCTTGCTCCTGAGATGATGCACGGTTTTAAAAGTTAAGATATGCCTCACAGCTTTTGTCCTGTCCTCTTGGAAATAAAATCCCAAATGAAGCAGTTTAGTCTCATGGGTGATTTCTTTCACCTTTTTTTTTGTTGTGTGTCCCTTTCCGATTACTTTGGGAACAACAGATTAGAGATGATTTAGAATAGATGTGCACTACTGGGGAGGTGGACCGACTCTGTCTCTGAGCTGCAGCTTCAGACCTCCACCCTCAGACTCCATGGCTGGGTTCATAACGCAGTCAAACAAGGGTGACTATCGACCTGTAAAAGTCCTTCTAGTACATATCAATGGCAGATAAGAACAGAGCAGAGTATTTCCTGGTCAGCAGTATGTTGGAAACAAACTTGGAGCCTCTGTCATCACTATCCATAGCTCCAGACTACTACATGCATGTAAAAGAATATGTTGCCAAGCAACCACAGACTCCCTGAAGTGAACTGCAACACACCACCACAGCTCAGAGGGTGGGTGGCCACTTAACTGTTTATATATTTACGTCCAGCTGCCAATAGGGAGTATGGTTAGACATTTTCTTACGTAACCACTTCAGACTCCCTTCCTTAGAGCCCGGCTCCACTCCATTCCCTGGTTGCACTACTTTATTCGTCTTCTTGCCTGTTGTATTTGAATTTCATGATGACCATCTGACCAGAAGACTGCATCACTTAGGCTGTCTATTTCCACCTCGATGAGGTTGGTTGCAGTACCCTGCCACAGCTCATCTGCTGTTGCACCCCCCCATCCCCACCTTTATGACCACAGATTGACTATTCTGACTGCACCCTTAGCTGCATGTCTTCCACATCCTATCCTCTTTAAGGTAAACCTGAGGTCACCTGTGCCGCCCGTGTACTGAATCATTCCCAAACCCATTCATCCCTTTGCTTTCTGACCAAATTGGCTTCCAGTTAAGCAATGCCCTGATTTTAGAATTATAGAATTCCTATGTGCCACAAGAAGTCATTTGCCCATCGAGGCTACACCCACCATCCATATAGCATCCATACCAACCCCTCTGTAACCTGGCATTTACCATGACTAATCAACCTAACTTGTATATCCTTGGACACTACAGGACAATTTAGTCTGGCCAGTTCACCTAACCTGCACATCTTTGGCCTGTGGGTGGAAAGTGGAGCAGACACGGTGATTTTGCAGACTCCCACAGACAGTCTCCTGAGGTTGGAATCGAACCCGAGTGCCTGATGCTGTGAGGTAGTTATGCTAACTCTGCCACCGTGCTGGCCGTAAAAAAAAAACAACCTGCTTAGACATGTTGTAGCATACATCTGGAGGAGGTGGAACTTGAACCCAGACCTCTTAGTCAAGAGGTACCAACATTACCACTGCACTATTAGATCTTATTTTCCAACTTGTCAACCTTGTTTTCAAATCCCTCAATGGCATCATCCTTCCCTCCCTCTGTAACCACTGCAGCCCTAGAGTCATCTAACATATCCACACTCCTCTAATTCTGGACTCTTATCATTGCTTATGTTGGCCAACCATTGCAACGGACGTCCAAACCAGTGTTACCAATTTGATTGCATTATAGTTCACGTGATGTGTCAGAAGGCACAGTTCATGCTGTGCTCAAATGGATAATTATGCAGATGTTACTTTGTGTTGTACATACAGTGCTTTCAATTAAGTAACTTGCTATGCTTGTCTTTGTTGCATTGTACAAGACAGTAGTTATCAACAGTTTTTTATTCTGTTCAAAATTTGTGCCATTTTGTCTCTTAGATACATTTAAAATGTAACTTTATAATACATAAATTTTGTGTGGTGTCCAAAAGGCATCTAATACCTCTTGATTTGCTAAAGTAATTTGCAATGAACTCCTGTAAACCTAGAGCCTTCAAAGATTTGATAAAATCTTCTAAAGAAGAGTCTTGATGGACTTGAAATGTTAACTCTGTTTCCCTCCGTCCACACACACTGCCAGAGCTGCTGAGTTTCTCCAGCACTTTTTGGTTTTAGTTTATATCTCCAGCATCTGCAATATTTTGCTTTTACATCATTGGATTAGGGTTTGGTAACTCTATAAAGCATGCCACAATTTAAAAAAAAACTTTTCATGGGGAGCGTTGTGGGCAAGGCCATGATTTATACATAAACTCCAATTGTCCATGACCCAGTGGTATAAGTTTGAACTCCAAATGATGTAGGTACTCTCACAGTCCTGACAGGGACAAGGATCCTGACAAAGATAGACAGCTGAGAATGGAAATGGAACTTGAGTGTGGCTTAGTGTCTAGGGTTATACATGACTGTTTGGGGGTAAGAGGGTGTGCTGAAGTGTACCTGACGGGGAGTCTCAGTTTTCAAGCAGGTAGGCAAGAGAGGAATTTGGTGGATAATGAAGGAAGGAATTAATATCCAGAAAAGTATAAGCCCTAATTGTCATCAGAATTTTGGCTGCTGTGCAGCTGTAATTCTGCTGTGTTGGAATACACAGATTATGGACCAGTAGAAAATATAACTATAAAGCACTAATGGAATAATGGTCTTTATGTCTAGATTATAAATAAAAGTGAGTAGAAGGCATGATTCAGCTGCACAACGCCTTGCTTATAAACCTTACTGGGCGTACTATGAATTGTTCTCGGTATCAGATCTTAACCAAGAATATATTGACCTTGGGAGAGAGTGTGGTGGTGGTTTGTCACAGTGCCAACTAGATCCCAAGAATTATGCTATTGGGTGCAAATAAATAAATTTAGTCTGTGTTGCCAACCTGTTTTTTTTCTGATCCACCTGTTCAGAAATATTACACACTGCTGGAGCAGGTGGGACATGAACCTGGGCCTCCAGGTCTAGGGGTAGGTACATTACCAATGCACCCAAAGAGGGCTCATGGTCACTGTACCATTGAGAGCTAATGATATTATCACTGTATCAGAGCAAACGATTTGATGGTTTAAAAGATCTCCAACTCCATCTTAACTAGTATCACTTGAGGCATGAAAGCTTCTATAAAGCCTAAGAGCTTAATTTTGGCCCAGACATTAATATGTCTGTTATTGAAATATTTGAACATAATAATCATCTGTAATAAATGTCTGACTGATTCTTCAATACCACAATATCATGTCTAGTTTATTATTTTACAAGAGATAACGGAAGTGTTGTCACATCGTGTAAAATATCTTCTGGGGGCAAAATCTCAAATCAAGCTGTACTCCCCAGGACTTGATACTGAAGATATTAAGGGAAGAGACAGGATGGTTTGGAAAAAGTTATATTGGCTTGTTGTAGAATCTAGGACTGGGGGCAATGCCTGATAATTAGAGCCAAACCCTTCAGCAATGAGCAAGCTAACACTGTCTAATTCAAAGGGCTCTAGCGATTTGGAACTAACTCAGTTCTGCAAACTGCAGTTGGCTCAAATTCAGTTGTTAATTTTAAAACTCAGGTAATCAGATTTTCGTCAACCAAAGGTACGAGTGACAGAAGTAGTTATATGGAATTAGGTTGCACATTGTTCAGGATTTCATTGAATGGCCGAATAGTCTTGAGGAGCTAAATGGCTTACCTTTGTTCCTATACTTTATCGTGCATTTCAATTTTAATCACTCTTTTGATATGCACTTGCTGTTTGAGCAAAGTTCTGAAAGGAAGTTCTCCTGTGAAAGAAAAGAACTCCTATTGTATTGGTAACCAAAAGATGAAGGCAAAAATCACTTTCCAACTAGATTTTACTCCCTGTGTCGTAAAGGTGAAATCTAGCAGGACCTTAGTTTAGATCACAGAGTAAACTTCTACCAGACTACATAAGCACATTAGAAAATAAATGCAGAGGTAGGTCTCTTGAGTCTGCTCCGCCATTCAATAAGATCGTGGCTGGTGTTAAGTGCACCACTTTCCTATGTGCTACCCATAACCTTTGACTGCCTTGATGATTAAAAAATATCTAACTCCTCTGTGAATATATTCAATGTCGCATCCTCCATTGCTCTGTGTAAAAGACCATTCCAATGATTAATGACCATCTGAGAGGAATCTCCCCATTATTCACATCTTAAAGAGGAGAGCCTGTATTTTGAAGTTGTGGCTTCCTACTTCTAGATTCCTCCATATGAAGAAATATTCTCTCAGCATCCACCCTGTCAAGCTCCATGGTGTTTTGATAAGATCATCTCAATAAGATCATCTCTTATACTCCTCTCTTAGGATGGCACGGTGGCTCAGTGGTTAGCACTGCTGCCTCGCAGCCCGAGGGTCCCAGTTTCAATTCCAGCCTTGGGGCGAATGTCTGTGCAGAGTTTGCACTGCGTCAGGGTGGGTTTGCTTCAGTTTCCTCCCGCAGGCCAGGTGAATTGGCCATGCTAAATTGGCCATAATGCTAGGTGCATTAGAGGGAAATGGGTTACTCTTCAGAGGGGTGGTGTGGACTGGTTGGGCCGAAGGACCTGTTTCCACACTGTAGGGAATCCAGTCTAAACTGCAACTAGTATAGCTCCAACCTGCTCAACCTGTCTTTGTCAGACAATTCTTTCATCGCAGGAATCTCACTAGTGCTTCCAATACAAGTACATCCATGTTAAATAAGATGACCAAAGCTGCACACAGTACTGTACTCCAGGACCTGTACCATTATAAGAAGACCTCCTGATCTTCCTTCACCAAATAAGGATTTGACTGTTAGAATCTGAGTCGAAGAGTGTGTCGCTGGAAAAGCACAGCAGATCAGGCAGCATCTGAGGACCAGGAGAGTCGACATTTCGGGCATATCAGAAATCTGAGCTTGATTGTTATTAAATACTTTGAAAACTTTTAAATTCAAAATAGCTATGTTCGATGAACTCACTCTGCTGTTCAGGACTGGCATACTCCATGTTGCATGCTAGTTTATCTTTGGACCAGCTTTCATCTGTGTTGACATGAATTACCCTTCAAATGCACTCATCGTCAGGATAATTATTAAGAACGACAATATAAACCACTTTACCAGTTTCCCAATTCTTAACAATAATGTTAATTCGAGAACCCTTACTGTTGCTTCTTCTAATATTTTCTAACTTGGCTCAGACCAGGAATCAGTCTTTTAAGTCTGGGTGTCTGAATCATCCATTATGTTTATTGTTTCATGCTGTGTCTCATTATTTATTTTGTTGTTTTGGAATTCATAAGTTTCATTGAGTTTTTGTGAAAGTAAAATCTATGCAAAGGCCTTAACAGTACGCACTTTACAGGTACTGACATTAATACCTACAGACGAAAGTGGGTACTGCAAATGCTGGAGGTTAGAGTCAAGATTAGAGTAGTGCTGGAAAAGCACAGCAGGCCAGGCAGTATACGAGGAGCAGGAGAATCAACGTTTCGGGCAAAAGCCCTTCGTCAGGAATGAGGAATTAATACCTGCAAACAACTCTTCCAGCAAGAAAGTGTGCATTTAAGTTTATAGCCCATTTAGCTGATCCTCTCTTTTTACAACATTCAGTTTAGGTCTATGAACAGCTTTGCATGATCGTTTTAGTTTAGAATCAGACAAGCCAATCCTAAAATCTGATCCCTAAATTTGTGAGATCCTGTTTTTGACAATGTGTGAGAAGTCTCGCTTTAGAACAGCCTGCTTTTAATTTGTAGGTGATGGTCATTCCACTTTGACTGCCAAGCATTGTTACAATTTGGGCTTCCTCACTGCACTTTGTTGATGCTTGCAACAGAATGGCAAAGGGACCCATATCTCCTGTGAACTGAAACTTACTGTGTTTCATATTGTGCACTTCACTAGGTTTGACAGTTCTGATAGATAGAAAAGCAGCATGCTGTCAAATTATATATTTCAAGCCAAGCTGTAAATATTGTTGACTGTATGGGATAGGTTTAGACAGAAGTAGTACAAAGTAATGAAGTTTCTAAGAGAAGTCTTTGCTGGCCTCTGCAATGAATACCAAATCACTTTGTATCTTCCAGTGAGAACTGGCTCAGCTTCTGGTTGGGAAGGAGATCAGTTTGTCCAGGAATAGATTCTGTGTCTTAAATATCTGAGATAGTGGAGCTTTCTGGGATTACATTGAGTCACAAAAGGGAAATTTTCCAAATTTTGCTCCCTAATCACATGACTGTGGGTGGGTAGATAGCATTATGATTGTAAATGACAGCTTTTTCCTGTTCAACACTTACATAATGATACTTGTTGTTCAGATTCATTAGACTGAACCTCCGTACAGCACTCCTTACTACATCAGTGTAACATTTCGTACATGGCTTACATCAGTCAGCTTGAGTTTGTATAAGATTGTCATTTATGGTTGAATTAAACCAGTGTTGTGCAGTAGATCCGTGGCCACTCAAACAAAGTAAAATTGTCAAGCTAATTTTTGAAGCAATTGCCTGAATTTATTTAACTCCTTTGGCATAGATAACATCTGGGTACTTCACAGAAGCATAATGAATAATAGGTAAGTTATGTTAGGAGAGCTTAGTCAAAGGTGTGCACAAGAGACTGGAATTAGAGAAACAGACTTCAAGGGACGCTTGTATAGTTTGAGAGATAAGGAGAAGAATATAGAATGATTTGACATGAAGGAAGAGGATTTTAGGATTTAAGTGGCTTCCAATACCCCCAACAGTGCAGGTCACCAAGTTGTTTAGATGGACTTCAGTAAAGCCTTTGAGAAGGTTCCGCATGGTTGACTAATTAGTAAAGTTAGATCGCATGGGATTTCAGGTGAGATTGTCAACTGGATACAACATTGGCTTGATGGTAGGAGACAGAAGGTGGTGGGTGGAGTTTTGTTTTTCGGACTGGAGTCCTGTGATCAGTGGTATTCCACCAGAATGGGTACTGGATCCACTCTTGTTTATCATTTATGTAAACGACTTGCATGAGAATATGGGAGAGATGGTTAGTACATTTGAAGATGATACCAAAAGATAGCGAAGAAGGTTATTTAAGTTTGCAAAGAGATCTTGATCACTTGGGTCAATGGGCTAAGGAGTGGCAGAAGAAGTTTAATTTGGGTAATATGAGGTATTGCATTTTGGTAATACAAACAAGGACAGGAGTTATTCAATTGATGGTAGAGCCCAGGGTAGTGCTGTAGAACATAGACACCTAGGGGTTCAGGTACATAATTCTTTGAAATTTATGACACAGGTAGACAGGATGGTTAAGAAAGTGTTTGGCACGCTTACCTACATTGCTCAGATCTTTGAGTATAGGGGTTAGGATGTTGAGGTTATACAGGACATTGGTGAGGCCTGTCCTGGAATACTGTGTGCAGTCTGGTCACCCTGCTATAGGAAGGATATTGTTAAACTGGTGAGTGTTTGGGAAAGACCAGAATGTACCTGGGAATGTAGGGTTTGAGTTATAAAAATAAGCTGGGAATTTTTTACTGAAGGAGGTTGAAATCGGCATAGATAAAGTGAATAGCAAGGGTTTTTTTTCTCTAGGTTGGGGGAGTTTAAAATTAGGTGAAAAGCAAAAGTTTTTTACACAGAGTTCATGTGTGGAATGAACTGCCAAGGAAGTGGTGGATGCGAGTACAGTTACAACATTTAAAAGACATTTGGATAAGTGCGTGAATAGGAACAATTTGGAGGGATATGGTCCAAATGCATACAAGTGGGACTGGTTTAGTTTGGGAACATGTTTGGCATGGACTAGTTAGACTGAAGGGTCTGTTTCCATGCTTTACGACTCTATAAATGAATTTTAACTCACCTTTTCTCGCTATGCTAACATTTAATGTTTCTCTCACACCCAAAACTATTGTCATGTTCATTTGCTCTGAATGTCAATAATAGAGCCGTACAGGTTTACAACACAGGAAAAAGCCCTTTGGCCCATCCAGCCTGCATTATCATAAACAAGTACTTGTCTGACTATTAATATTTTCATGATTATTTCACCTCTGGCCGTTCATTTTCTTATTCCTTAATGTCAGTTATGTCATTCTGAGCACTAATTTCCTCACGTTTCTATTATTAGTCATACAGATCTCATAGAGATTATTCTGAAGATTAAAAAGCCATTTATGACCTCTCCTAATTTCTTCAACCTCTATGGGCTGTAGACATCTACACTGTGGATATTTCAAAAAAAGCCAGTAATCAATCTTTCCCTCTGGACTTTCAGCATTTCTGTAATTGTTTCAATTATCTAGTCTTCTCTCACATAGAAGGCTCCAACATGTCCCATATGAGAAGCATTATAAAGTGTAAGATGCTGTTGTCAAGCTGTGAAGAGAAATTCAGAATATTAGCCAAGTGCTGAGTGGATGGTACAATGCTGCACTATTAACTTTTAATAAATAGGATCATATGTTCTTGGGGAAGCACTTTCTACTGTCTCAGAGGTCCGACTTGCATCCAAGTTCAAGAGCTGACTTTCTGCTCATATACAGGCAATTGACAAGTGAGTATTAAAAAGGATATAAATCTGCTTTTACATAATAGAACAAATTTGCTGTAAATTACTGGAAGAACAGAGTGAAACCTTTCTCTAGCATTTCTTTATTACAATGAAAAGATTATTTTCACCTTATCCAATTTCAAAGGTCACTCCATTTTCTGGGCTGTTACCCACTGTAGGCAGAAATCTGTGACCAGCTATAGCTTTAATGATGATTAAACAAAATCTTCTCGGCACTCTGACCTGTTTCAATCAAATCATTTGTTCTAAACTCCAGTGGATATAAGTCGAGTGTTTTCCAATCCAGGTATTAGTCTGGTAAACCTCTGAAATGCCTTCAGCACATTACATTTGCCCTTAAATAAGGTGACCAATATTATAAATAGTATCCTAGAACACAGAAATGCATCAATTGAATTGGTGGAATAGTCTACTTTGTAATTCACTCATTACAGAAAAAGGTTTCTTCCTTGCGTCACCATTTTATTTTGCTATTCACTTTCAGTCTGTACCCTCTGGTTATCAACTCTTCAGATTACAAACAGTTCCTTCTCATTTACTCTATCTAAACCTCATTACTTTAGACATCTCTGTCAAATATCCTCTTAGCCTTTCTTTCTGTTAGGAGAACAATCCCATCATCTCCACTCTTATCTGCACTACAGCAATCCCTCATCCCAGGAGCCTCCCCGAAACCTAAAGTGTCATGCCCAGAATTGGACACAGTACTCTAACTAGTTTTAATTAGCATAACGTCCTGGCTTTTGTAATTTGTACTGTTTATTTATGAAGGTGGGAATCCCTATATCTGTTTTGCTAACCTGTCCTAACCTCTTGAGAGATTTTTACACAAGCACTCCAGATTTCCGTTTTTGCAACTCCTTTACAATTGTAGCATTTAGGGTGCATGGTCTCTCTCTCTGTTCTTCCCACCCTAAGGACTCACCTCATACTTCTCTGCCATTGCTCTGTTCCACTAGCCTGTCTGTATCCATTTGGATGAGGCAAGATTAGAGTGGTGCTGGAAAAGCACAGCCAGTCAGGCAGCATCTGAGGAGCAGGAAAATCAATGTTTTGGGCAAAAGCCCTTCATTTGGAGTCTGTTAAGATCAGATAGGATGATTTAGCCTGGGTCCTTTTTAAAACTTGATGCCAGCTGCAAGTTAAAAATTCCATGCAAGCAAAGAGGCCACTAAACATTTTTTTGAATAAGTATACGAAATCTGTGCACAATTAATTGAAAATGACATTTTGAATGTCCACATGCCCATGGGGAAAAGATATATGGGCACTGTCACGGGAAAAATTATACACATAAGGCAGGCATCTTTATATGTTCAGGTAATTTTGTTTTGGCTGGTCAAAATAAGCAACCTGTTAGATTAATGTTCTGTTGACATGAGGGCAAAGATTAAAGTTGGAGTAAATTGTTTTTAGGGAACTATCATTGAAAATATTCCAGTCATGGCTGTCATACAAATTCAGTTTGTATGCAACTTGTTTTATGCTTTGTCAAAATAATGTACTGAAGGTGGAGTCACAGGTAAGCAGGATAGTCAAAAAGGCATTTGTTACGCTTGCCTTTATAGACCAGTGCATTGTGTATAGGACTTGGAAGGTCATGTTGCAGCTGTACAGGACATTGGTTATGCCACTTTCGAAATTCTGGTCTCCCAGCTATAAGAAGGATGTTATTAAATTTGGAAGGGTGCAGTAAAGATTTACAAGAGTATTGCTGGGATTGGAGGGTTTGGCTATAGGGAGAGAATGAATAGGCTGCAGCTGTTTTCCCTGGAGCTTCGGAGTTTGAGGGATGGCCTTATAGAGGTTTATAATGTCATGAGGGGCATGGATAGGATAAATAGCCAAGGTGCTTTTCCCAGCGTAAGGGGGTCCAAAGCTAGAGGGCATATATTTAAGGTGAGAGGGGGAAGATCTAACAGGGACCTAAGGGGGCAACCTTTTCACTCAGAGTATGGTGCATGTGTGCAATGAGCTGCCTGAGGAAGTGGTGGAGGCTGGTACAATAACAACATTTAAAAGGCATCTAGATGGTTACATGAATAGGAAGGATTTAGAGGGATATGGGCCAAAATGCTGGCAAATGGGACTAGATTAATTTTGGATATCTGGTTAGCATGGATGAGCTAGACCAAAGGATCTATTTCGATGCCATACAGCTCTATGGCACAGCTTTTATCAGTAATGCAGTGTTGCTGATGAATATCACAAAAGAATGCTGCCTCTGTAATCTGTATCAAGCCTGATGCAGCTGTTTATACCAGAGATTCTGGTCTCAGCCTGGAATCTATATAATGTGATGGTTATGCTGCTATGGAGGATCAGGCTGAGATAAGCGATAAAGTCATACACACTTAGATGTGTGAACAGAATTCTCTTGTAACAAAGCATCACAGAATGTTACACAACAGAATCGTAACTGCCTGACTGGACTGTGCCTCATCTGAAAATTACCTGATTATTGCATGACACAGAGTTATGGACTGCCCAAGATATCTTTTGGACTCAATGCTAACACTCTCTCCTGTATCTAGAGGATCCCTTTATTACCAAGTAATTATATATCCTGATATTGGATAGTGGGCTCCAGAACCATAACAATGAAGCTCATTGTAAAGTGCACTGGACATATTTCCTAGATTTCTTGTCCTAGCTGAGAATCAGTATTATGACATGAGGCCAATTATTCAACAACACGCTGATTGCTTTTAACATTACACTTCATGTTTGAAAGGATCACACTTTCCAGTGATATTAAATCTTCTTCCTGTCACGCATGTAACACCAGAAAAAAAACCTCATTTGCACAAGCTTGGTCCATTGTAACCTTTAGACTGCAGTACCAACCGCTCAGATAGTTTCACCAAGCAGTTGCTATTAGCTGAGATTAAGGAATTTATTTGTGCAATATTATAGTCACTGCATTTAGTTCCATCCTCAGAGATGAGCTGGGAAGCCAGAGGCTGGGCCTGTTTAATTTGCTGGGAGCAATGGGGTGCAGATCCTATCACCTTTTCTGCAGGATATCTATGAAAGCATCTATGCTTTTGTGTCCAAAACTTATAATGGCATCTAAGTTGAGGTTTTTCCTTCTTGTGGCTGCTGCATATGTGGAGCAACAGCTATGACTTTACATTCTGTGGATAAAACTGATCATTTTATCTGAAATAAAAAAAATCATTGAACGGTTGACACTAGGCCCATCATACCCATACTGACCCTCTATAAATCAACTCGCCCCACTCCCCCCACCTTTTCCCCAGAGCCCTGCAAATCTTTCCTTTTCATATAATGATCCTTTTGAAAGCCATGATTGAATCTTCCTCAACCACATTCTCAGGCAGCACATTTCCAGATCCTGGACCAGTCGCTGCATAAAAAGGTTTTCCACACTTTCCCTGTGGTTCTTTTGCCATTCAGCATAAACCAGTGTTTTCTGCTTTTTGACCCTCCCTCCAGTGGGAACGTTTTCTTCCCTACCTCTTCTGTCCAGACACCCTGTTCCTGAGTAGTGGAATCCATCGCTGTGATACCACATTCTTACTTGTGAATCGGCCATTGAGTTGTTGTATGTTTTGTTGATGTTCTGGGTGACTTCTGTTTTGTTGTTTGTGCATCAGATATTTGTATCCACCGTGGTTTGTGCAAATGCAGCGAAAAGTTTTCAGGAGCTCCATGTAAGTTTGAAGCCTGGGATGCTCTAAGTTCTAACTTTTACATAGTGTTTGTGAGTCTTTGTGAACGTTCAAGCTCCATTGACAATTAGGGTGTACTGTCAAAGTTTAAGCGTGTGGCTCTGAAGGGGTTGCATGATTCCCAGTTAGTATTTGGACACATTTGTTGAGGCCATAATGAATGGGGAGGCCGCACTGACTTGTTTCTATACAACAGTTTGTAGCCTTGCAAGGTGTTAGACTCCCTGCTCGATTGCTGGACCCATTGCGTTTCTGAGGACGTTGAAACCAATCTTAATCAATGGACATCAGCATCCATAGGAAGGTGCCTGAGAAATGTTGATACCATCTGAGCTTTTCCCACTAGTGCTATACAGCAGAATGAAGAATGGAAGCAGATCCTGTTGCATGAACATGCCCTAGTGCTTATTAGGATTCAGCACTTTATCCGGACAACATTGCATAGTGCAGCAAGGAAAGTTATTTGCTGTTTTTATGAAAGATCCTCATCAGTGCCCACAAGAGGCCAGAAGTGTGGTTCAACTGGACCTGTATTCACTTAGCACTGTAGCAACTCACCCAGGCTCTGATAACAGCACCTTCCAAACCCCTGACCACTACCATCAGAAGAACAAGCACAGCAGATAGATGAGAGCACCACCACCTGCAAATTCCCCTGCAAGTCACCCTGGCTTGGAAATATCTCACAGTTCCTTCACTGTTACTGGAACTGCCTTCCTACCAGCACTGTGAAGTTATATAAACCACAAGGTTTAAGATGGTGCTCACCACTACCTTGCCACAGACAGCTGTGGGAGCAGAGTTTTTGTCTATATTTTTTATCAGTAGGGGAATCGAGGGTTATGGGGAAAGCGCAGGAAAGTGGACACGATGAATGTTGGATCAGCTATGATTCTATTGACTGGCAGACCAGGCTCACTTAGCCGAACAGCCTTATCCTGTTTCTATACCATCTGTTCTTCTCAAGAACAATTTAGGACAGAGGCAATAAATGCACTTACAAATCATGAAAGAATGCGAAATGAACTTGCTTATGCCCACTGAAGTGTTTGTGTTTGAATTGACGAATGCTTCAAATGACTTAATTATCCTGGGATTGTACCTTTCCTGAAGGACATGATGGTACAAGGTCAGCACATTGGTGTTGGCTGTAATGTTATTAGCATACAGTACTTTCTCAGTGGTTCAAATAAACAAATAGCCATAGTGAGCAGTTGTGGTTATAATCATGCATCCAGGAACGTTGTGGACACTGCAATGGTTAGCACCTCGTGCTGTTTATGACCTCCTTATCTGTAACATCCATAAGTGCCCATGTGAAGTGCATTGGAGGTTTATTTGTTACTATCATAACCCATCTCACCAGGGTGAAGTCTCTGTTCATGCTGGTGAGACAGGTTATGATAGTAACAAATAAATTACTATCGGAGAATAGTACGCTTTGCTTCAGATGTATTTTTTCCATGAGAAACAAATTCTAAACAGTAAAATATATTACCAGATCCAGTAAATCTGACCCAGGTAAGCATGGAAGGGACAACTTTAACATAGTTCTGTTTCTTCCTCAGAATAGCCTGTGAGTAATCCTTCTCATCTGTAGATATAACCAGAGTAAATTAACCTGCCATAATAGCTGAGGGAGATCTTCATTCTCTTCCTCTCGCTGCCATTTCAGCAAAGTGCTGGCTAAATTCAGGCTAGCTGTTATCTTCCTATGTTTTCAGTGAACCGACATTAGCTGACTCCCATTAATTCTCTCTGATAGCAACTTCAACTAATGTGAGGCAGCTGACACAAACACTCATGTATAAATATAAGGTCATAAGGTCATTTATAGCTGTACCCGTGTAATACAGCGTCAGAGAACTGATAGTTGTTTTTGCTTCACTGGGCTCTTTTATTTGAAATTGGACACCTTCTTCCTCCTGTCGCTCCAAATAAGGCAGTTTGTGGAGACTGTGCTGATCTCCCATGTGGTTACCTCCTCCGCAGCAGAACTCTGTGTATGTGTGAGTGTGTATACTTATTGGTGTGAGTGTGTATACGTATTGGTGTGTGTGCTTGTATATGTGGTGGATATGCCTTTCCCCTCAGTGAAGGGCCTTTCTCTGTTTTCTCCTGCTGTCTGTAGTAGCTTCGAGGGCCAGTACCGGCAGTCAAACAGCCATTCTCGTGCTCCAGATGGCATGTTCTGCACCTTGGTTCATGCATGCACTGAGAATTATTTCTATAATGTGTGTTAATTAAAAGACTTAACAGGTGATTTCAGCACCATTATTGCAGGTTTCTTTTTTTTCAAATTAGTTGCTTAGCGACTCGTTGCTTATAACACTCCCTAGCTCCACGAACATATTCCCTCGTGGTGCAAGCCTAGAACCCATTTTAAAACCTTTTCTTGTCCCTCACGATAAGTTATACTCACTCTGACCTGAACCGATTTCTGCCTTAGTTAGGTTTCTCTTGGCTATTCTTCATCGTTATTGAAACGGTAGCTGTTGTCCTGTTTTGTGTTGTTTATGCTGAATCTTGTCTCAGGTGTGTTGGCTGTTATGATCTTGTACATAAATTTGTTATTGTTGGAATATTGCTTTCCAGCTGTATGTAGTATGATGATCTCTTTCTTGCTTTATCTTTTTCCTGAGATGTTTCTCATGCCTGTTATAGCCACTGCTATTGTTAAGGCACAATGCCAAAAGCATGTTTAAAATAGCAAATTATAAATACTGTAAGGAGGGAGAACACTTGAAACATTTTGACCCAAATAGAGTCATAGAGTTGTACAGCATGGAAACAGACCCTTCGGTCCAACCTGTCCATACTGACCAGATATCCCAACCCAATCTAGTCCCACCTGCCAGCACCCAGCCCATATCCCTCCAAACCCTTCCTATTCATATACCCATCCAAATGCCCCTTAAATGTTACAATTGTACCAGCCTCCACCACATCCTCTGGCAGCTCATTCCGTACACGTGCGTGAAAACGTCGCCCCTTAGGTCTCTTTTATATCTTTCCCCTTTCACCCTAAACCTATGCCCTCTAGTTCTGGACTCCCCGACTATTTATCCTATTCATGCCCCTCATAATTTTGTAAACGTTTATAAGGTCACCCCTCAGCCTCCGACGCTCCAGGGAAAACAGCCCCAGCCTATTCAGCTTCTCCCTGTAGCTCAAATCCTCCAACCCTGGCAACATCCTTGTAAATCTTTTCTGAACTCCTTTCAAGTTTCACAACATCTTTCCGATAGGAAGGAGACCTTCTTCACTATCCTATCTACCTGTGACTCCACTTTCAAGGAGCTATGAACCTGCACTCCAAGGTCTCTTTGTTCAGCAACACTCCCTAGGACCTTACCATTAAGTGTATAAGTCCTGCTAAGATTTATTTTCCCAAAATGCAGCACCTCGCCTTTTTCTGAATTAAACTCCATCTGCCACTCCTCGGCACATTGGCCCATCTGGTCAAGGTCCTGCTGTAATCTGAGGTAACCCTCTTCGCTGTCCACTACACCTCCAATTTTGGTGTCATCTGCAAACTTATTAACTGTACCTCTTATGCTCGCATCCAAATCATTTATGTAAATGACAAAACGTAGAGGACCCAGCACCGATCCTTGTGGCACTCCACTGGTCACAGGCCTCCAGTCTGAAAAACAACCCTCTACCACCACCCTCTGGCTTCTACCTTTGAGCCAGTTCTGTATCCAAATGGCTAGTTCCCCCTGCAACCTTGCTAATCAGTCTCCCATGGGGAACCTTGTCGAAACGCCTTACTGAAGTCCATATAGATCACATCTACTGCTCTGCCCTCATCAATCTTCTTTGTTACTTCTTCACAAATCTCAATCAAGTTTGTGAGACATGATTTCCCACGCACAAAGCCATGTTGACTATCCCTAATCAGTCCTTGCCTTTCCAAATACATGTACATCCTGTCCCTCAGGATTCCCTCCAACAACTTGCCCACCACTGACATCAGGCTCACTGGCCTATAGTTCCCTGGCTTGTCTTTACCGCCCTTCTTAAACAGTGGCACCACGTTTGCCAACCTCCAGTCTTCCGGCACCTCACCTGTGACTATCGATGATACAAATATCTCAGCTAGAGGCCCAGCAATCACTTTTGTAGTTTCCCACAGAGTTCTCGGGTACACCCGATCAGGTCCTGGGGATTTATCCACATTTAACCGTTTCAAGACATCCAGCACTTCCTCCTCTGTAATCTGGACATTTTGCAAGATATCACCATCTACTTCCCTACAGTCTATGTCTTCCATATCCTTTTCCACAGTAAATACTGATGCAAAATATTCATCTAGTATCTCCTTCATTTTCTGTGGCTCCACACAAAGGCCGCCTTGCTGATCTTTGAGGGGCCCTATTTTCTCCCTAGTTACCCTTTTGTCCTTAATACATTTGTAAACACCCTTTGGATTCTCCTTAATTCTATTTGCCAAAGCTATCTCAAGTCCCCGTTTTGCCCTCCTGATTTCCCTCTTAAGTATA
>NC_057712.1:34662589-34714332 GCF_004010195.1 Chiloscyllium plagiosum
ACTAGCTTGTAGCACTGGGAGTAATCCAGATATTACTACCCTTGAGGACCTCCTTTTTAAATTTCTGCCTAACTCTCTGTAATCTCCCTTCAGAATCTCAACCTTTTCCCTTCTTATGTCGTTGGTTCCAATGTGGACAATGACCTCTTGCTGACTCCTCTTCCCCGTGAGAACATTCTGCACCCTCTCTGAGACATCCTTGATCCTGGCACCAGGGAAATAACACACCATCCTGCTTTTTCTCTGCTGGCCACAGAAACGTCTGTCTGTACCTCGGACTACAGAATCCCCTAACACAATTGATCTCTTGGAAGCTGACGTACCCCTTGTTGCATTAGAGCATGTTTTAGATTAGACTAGATAAAGTGTGAAAACAGGCTCTGTTGCATTAGAGCATGTTTTAGATTAGACTAGATAAAGTGTGAAAACAGGCTCTTCTGCCCAACAAATTCACACCGACCCACCGAAGCGCAACCCACCCAGACCCCATTCTCCTACATTTACCCCTTCACCTAACACGATGCGCAATTTAGCTCGGCTAATTCATCTAACCTGCACATTTTTGGATTGTGGGAGGAAACCGGAGCACCCGGAGGAAACCCACGCAGACACGGGGAGAATGTGCAAACTCCACACAGTCAGTCGCCTGAGGCAGGAACTGAACCCGGGTCTCTGGCACTGTGAGGCAGCAGTGCTAACCACTGTGCCACCGTGCTGCCCTTGTGACTCTATTGAACAGATAATGCCATAGCTGGCTTGTAAATCAAAGCAATCCAGCAGAGTTTTGTTTTAGCAATCACTAATAGTTGTGGCTAATACACTGTAATTCTTCAGTTTAGAGAGGAGCAGATTTGAACATCTTAAGATCATTACAGTTATTTGCCCTTTGGGAACTTTTGTGACTATTCTATTGGTTTGTGAGACCCATACTGCAAGTTAAATTTCTTGGGATAGCCAGGATGGGGTCAGTTTGACCTCAGCAGTAAGTTCTAGGGGCCCCTCTTGCATGATTCTCACACCCATACCCTGCTGACAGAATTGGGGTCTTTCAGAAATAGCAGGTGGGTCTATGAAGTAGGCTTGATTCCATGAAAATCCAACCAATGGTTTCCAACAAATCCAGTCTGAAATTTCGGAACAACATTTCTTATTTGGATCAATTAGAATGTGATATTTGGAGTAGTTGAGACACCTAACAAAGATGAGATTAATCTTTACCTTAGATACCGATCCATGAAATATCCACATCTCTTGTTTATAAGTTCAAAATGGGGAAAGAAATAGTAGGTAAAAAATAGGAATGTTTTGATGTAGAGTGGGAAGTGGCTCCCATGCGCTGTGATTACTGACATGGAGTCGTTTTCCGAATGCTTGTTGCTGTCCTGTAAAATTCCTTGATGTGTTTTGAGAAGAGAAGGAATTCAAGTTTAAGAAGTTTCATCCTTGAAAAGAAACGTTTTCCCAAAAGATCTCTTTTAGCTGTTTTTCTTTAAATCAGTTACTTGATTGCGATTGTCTTATTAAAAAAGGTAAAAGTGTCCATAGTCTTACTAGACAATAGGGTTGATATCTCAGAGAGAGAGAGATAACTGGTGGTGGTTTAGTCTGAGGGTCAGCACACATCAAGTGAGGGAAAAAGTTGAGAAGGAGAGTCCTTCATGGTAACCTTAGCCTGTGTGAGAATTAAACCCTCGTGTTAGCGTTACTCTGCGTCACAAATCAGCCATTCTACCAACTGCAGTCAAAAATTAAATGCATTTCAATTATCATTTGTTTATAGTCAAATTTGTTAAAGGGTTCCAGTTCCAAATGGTTGCTCCCAATGTGGAGTTACCAGGTGAGATCTTTGCAGAGTTAGGTTGGCTTTGAGTTTTGTTTCCAGATTTATGTGGCTTCTGAGGTGTGTCCACCGTAGTTATGGGTTAAATGGCTGTGGGATTTGCGGATGGGTACGAGGGGAGATGGCAGAGGTCTAGAGTGCCTAACAGTCTGTTATAAAAGCGAGCTGAAGTCTCAGAGAACTGGGGAAGACCTTTTAACGGTCAACTTTGGCACTCACTGGCCTCTGGGGCCACTCTAAACCTTGCGGTGGCGACAGACACTTTGCCTCAGAGCGAAAATTTTGTGCAAAGAGATCATTTCCATGTAGGTGGATCCTTACTCGAACCTCCCACCTTGTGGGGTATATTAGGAAGCATTTATTTGGTAAGTGGAGAATGATAGAGACCCCGTGCTATACCTATCCTGGGAGAGTTTGATGGAGACAGCATCGAGAGCAATTTATTTTTCAGTTTAAAAGTGTAGAGTGGTAAACTTATATGTGTGTGTGTGTTGCGGGGTGGTGGGGGGGGAGTGTATGAGTGTCTGTGAGAGTGTGTGAGGTATAAGTCTGTGGGAGGGTAGGTGTGTGGGTGTGTATGTGTGAGCATATGAGAGAGAGCTTGTGTATGAGAGTATGTGTGTCTGTCTGTTTGTCTGTCTGTCTGTCTCACACAGGGCACCTCACACCTTCAGTGCATTATCAGAGCTGATATGGCACGTATTGTTAAAGTTCACTTGAGAATGTAACTTTTTAAAAAAAGTTTTGGGATTTACATATGAAAAAACTGAAACCAACATGGTCATTCTAAAAGATGAGAGACCTAACAAACAATCCAGGTCTTTTCAATATATAATTTCAGTTGCATCACACTGTAAACCTCTGCTGTAAATTTTGTGGTCTTAAGATCTTATACTCCACAACCACCTGATGAAGGAGCAGCACTCCAAAAACTAGTGCTTCCAAATAAACCTGTTGGACTATTAGCTGGTGTTGTGATTTTTAACTTTGGACATTTTATTTCTCATTTGCTTTCTCATTTGGACAGTGCTCAGTGGTGATAACCTTGAAGTTACTGGTGGTGAATGACAAACCCCAGTTCCTTGTTTTAATGGAAGAGTTAACCCTTTATAAAATAAATAAGATAATGCCAGCATCAACCTATGAGATAGTGCAACATTATGGACATGGCATCATCAATCCTTCTTCTGTGCCGCTTGAATTAGACAAAGTCTGAACTGTAGATTTTATCCTTGTTTTATCAGACTCTGACAGATGGTTTATTTCAAATCAGAATGTGTGGGGCAGGGGGTGGGGAGTGGAATGGATGGGTGTGCATCTCTTTCCCAAGATAGATGATGTTCCTTCCATGTGATAGTTTATCTTATGATCCAGCCAAGACCTAAAGGAGTCGAGCAAGTGTATTTGTGGCATAGTTGACCCTGCAGTTTGAAACCACTCAATGTCTGGTTGGAAGTCAAGTATTAGCAGCTTGCACTACTGGATTTTGACCATCGTTATTGTTTTGGTTTTATTTCCTTTTTCATTGAAATAATTAATAGCAAAACTGCTATTTGTTAGAACAATGCTTTTACATTCACTGTTTGGCCGGTAACTTGATACAGTGGACATCTGACTGTTATGAATCCATTGAAAACAGTGGGGTGAAGACTGAGTACTGTGTATAATGGGGAGCTGGTTCACTCTGCCAGATTACTGTCATGTGCATGAACGTTTTCCACAGATGTCGGCAGTATTTGGCAGTTAGCAAATGAAAGCCAAAGATTTTAGGTTGCTGTTTACATATCTAAATCAATCTTTCTTTCAAAACTTAGTTGTGTTCTTTATTTTCATTTAATGTTCCCACATTCACAGTTTTTTTTAATATTCACACTTAGTGGTTTTCCACTATTGTTATGGTTGAGAGATTTTTTTACTCACAGATTGTTCCTTCTGTTCAACTGGAGCCTTTGTGAGTGTAATCATCGAATGCTTCTCATTAAACACCATGAATCTCTTAACCCACACTGTACAAGGTTGGTCTGTCCAGCCTGTGGGTAGATCTGAATGCCCAATTTGAAAACAAAGATCTCGATGTAATTATTCATAATTCGTAATTGAAAGCTGAAAACCTTTACTAATCTGTTAATCAAATATTTGATATCAAAACGTCAACTGATTGATGCCCCATGGCATTGTTTGAAATATAGAGGATGCTTCCATGATCTGTAGGCCCTGGCAGTGCAGAAAGCAGAACTGGCCAATTGTCACTACGCAGCTGTGAATCTCCACTCAATAATTTAGGTCTGCAAAACGCTAAACTGTGCAGCCTCAACCTCCTGAGGTGGACTCCCTTGAAGAGGTGCTTCCTAGTCCATGCACTAGATAATGGAATTCTCCCCCCTTACTATGTATAGGGCTATGTTGGATAATCCTTGGAAACAGGTGTGGGATCACAATATGCTACCATCCTGCTCCCACATAATGTCATGCAGACAGCATGGCAACTTGATTCCAGCAATTGCTGTGGCAGGTAATGTTGACCATATTGTTCATTGGCAGAGGGACCGAGAATTGAGTCTTGTTAGCACCACTCAAAGGTAACCCGCGCAACCTGCTAATTTGCACCTTGCAAGGTGCTTTGGGGTTGGTAGTGATGTGAGAAGAGAATCTAACTTAGGAAATAGTTATAGCGTGGGATGGAATCGGCTCCAAGTTTACACTGGTAGCTCTGGATGCTTCAGTAGAAGAGAAGTTGAAGAGTTGCACACACACGTGCATATATATATAGATTATTAGGTGCAGTTCTGTGCTGACAAGGTCAAGGTGAGTGACTGCACCCTTCAGTGACAAATGCAACAAGCTGCAGCAGATCCCTTTTCCAGTCACCCTATTGCTCACTAACCAATGTGTATGTTCTGGAGATGGTGCAGAAAATGAGCAATTCTATTACATGTACTGAGCAATATTGAAACATCTCTGAGTTGCCTTGTTTGTTCCATTCTATTAATTTTTTTTATTTATTTACTATAGATTTTAAAAATGGAAGCTGTGGACCGGACGCTAAATTACTATTTTGTATCATGGTTTGGACCAAGAGGTAAGTGAGCATTTTGATAAATGATGAAGTATTGAAAGTGTTTCCGCAGGCATATGATTAATATTTGACTGTACATTACAAGATGTAAACAATGATTATGCAAGTAGTAATCCAGTTGGTGGCACAACTGATAGCAGTAAAATGCATCTTATTATGAGTGCAGCTATTTTAATGTGTCCAGGCATTTAACTGTACTTTATTTATCCTCTAAACTCAAATATTGAGCAAATGCTGGCTGAGAAGAATTGTGCTGGGCATACTAATCAGCTTGACCCGAGGATGTTATTAATAATGGCAGAAATTTGAGACAAGCTTTTTTCTTAAAGATGGATAATGTTTCTTTTTTGTAATGAACCAGTTTATATAATTGTATTGTGAACATGCTTTTCATTTGCAGATGGACCTCTGGGAGTTATTATCTGTAGAGATGACGTCACAGTAACCCCAGAATGTAGTGTCTTGCAAGCCATGGTATAATAATGTTGCGCCCTACACCTCACTAATGATCGTCTGAATGTCAATATCTAAGGGTGCTACTGGGCAGAACTGCACCTTCATTATTGTAGGCTGCATTTCAACAAGTGGGGTGGGCTGTACCCAGCTATAGTGTGAAATATTGTGCAGTGTACTCTCAGCACTGTGTGGCTAGTAGAGCCTGCAAGCTATATCTAAACACGAGTGTGTGAGGCTGAACATTAGAACATAATGTAAGAACATAAAGCACTAGGAGCAGGAGTTGGCCATCTGGTCCTTCAAGCCTGTTCTGCTATTCAGTTTGATCATGGCTGATCTTTACGTGGCGTCAGTTACTCTTAGCTGCCCTCTCACCAGAACCCTTAATTCCTTTATTGTTCACAAAATTATCTATCTTCGGTTTAAAAACATTTACTGAGGAAGCCTCAACTACTTCACTGGGCAGGAAATTCCATAGATTCAGGAATCCTAAATCTGCTCTTCTTAATTTTAAGGCTATGCCCTCTTGTCCTAACTTCACCTGCCAGTGGAAACATCCTCTCTACTTCTATCTTATCTATTCTCTTTGTAATTTTATATATTTCTATAAGATCTTCCCCCCCCCCAACCCCCCATTCTTCTAAATTCCAATGAATATAATCTCAGTCTATGCAGTTTCTCCTCATAAGCCAACCCCCTCAACTCCGGAATCAACCTAGTGAACCTCCTCTGCACCCCCTCCAGTGCCAGTACATCCTTTCTCAAATAAGGAGACCAAAACTGCACACAGTACTCCAACCGTGCCCTCACCAGCACCCTATACAACTGCAACATAACGTCTCTGCTTTTAAACTCAATCCCTTTTGCAGTGAAGGACAAAATTTCATTTGCATTCTTAATAACCTGTTGCACCTGCAGACCAACATATTGTGATTCATGCACAAGGACACCCAGGTCCCTCTGCAAACCAGCATGCTCGATTTCTTACCATTCAAGCAATAGTCCTTTTTACTGTTAGTCCTACCAAAACAGATGACTTCACGTCTATTAACATTGTACTCCATCTACCACACCTTCGCTCACTCACTTAAACTATCTGTATCCCTTTGCACACTTTGCTCTACCACTCATTTTAGTGTCATCTGCAAACTTTTACACACTACATCTTGTCCCCAACACCAAATCTATGTCTCTTAAGAACATTACCTCTCAAGGACAATGAGAACACCAGTCAATGATGTCCTCAGTACAAGAAATGTCTTGAAGGGCTGTCACTCTGTGGATCTTGTTGTTGGTCTTTGGTCTCTGGTCCAATGGAACTTCATGACAATGAACTGCTGTCTCCTTCTCTGGCATGTTCGAATCATGACATAAAGAAATCATTTTGCTTAACTTTGGGGTTTGCAGAAAACTGCCATGGTACCACATTAAGCCGTTTTTGAACATCAAACAAGGCTGTTGAGATTATATACAGAAAAGTTAATGATCTTGGAGTAGGAACAAGGACTCGATGAGACATGTGTGATATTTTGTCGCCTTATACATTAGGAATTGAAGAACGATGACAGTTAAGACTAATGAACAAAGTGAAAGAGGATTGTTGGATAAATTAGTAAAGCTGTCATGAGTGTCAGTTCAGATGTTCCACGAGGTGATTCTCAAAGCTCTGTTTCCTCTGCCCATGCTATTTCACTTGTGACACCTCATGCCTTCCAATTTGCTGAGTTGTTAAATGGGACTTTTTTCTGTTGCATTATATTAGACGCATATCCAATTTCAACAATCTTCAACTCTGAATGAGATTTCTGAAACTCTTCTTTTTCGACAATAACTTGCTGACCATTTTAATTGCCCCCATGTGGCTGGAATTTCATTTGTGGCTTTTAAAAATAAATCTTGTAATTTGAAGGTTTGTTCCACAAGATCTCTTTCAAAGCTGCGGCAGAGTATTTAGTTTGCAGCCTTGCGTTTTGTGTGTCATTTTATGTTGTTTACCTCTTTTGTCAGATGGGAAAAAATATCACATGCACTGATCAGGTGCTGACTTATGGATATCTTATTTTCTCACCAACAGAAACAAATTGTCACCCAGAGAATCTCTAAACTCCTCATTGTTAAGATCTGAACAGATTCTGTAAATCACAAGTTGTCTAGAGTGGCCAAAATGGCTGTCTGCTGTACATTGTACAACTCCTCAGCAGCTTTGGATCGGTTTTTATTCATTTAGTAGTTTTGTGCAAGCTCTTGTTCAGATCTACCAAGAGAATTAAAAGGACAATTGAACCTGTAGGATCCTTTTGTTATTGCTGTTAAACAATGCTGAAAGCGTCCAGGTTTACATTTTCATGAATATTTCACATCGTACCATATTTTCGCTAGTCTTGCTTCGCACATTTTGATTTCATTTTTCAGACTCTGCCTTGATTTTTTCCAGTGTTTAGATTTTGTCTCATTTCTAACCACTTCTGTTTCCTTTAGTCCTGCTGTCATTCGTCTTCATACTTGAAAAGAAGAAAAATCATAAGTCACCCGTTTATAACAATTAATACCAGTCGCAGAAAGAAATGTCTACACAAGAGAGTTGGAGACATATTCAGAGAGTTTCAGAAAGCTTCTCCCCATTGTGTGATTTTGGTTTTCTGAACACTGGGAAGAGAGTCAAATCCAGTAAACATCGGATAAAACTCTACTGTAAGGCAAAACTGCAGTAAATTGGCTGCTTAAGAAAGCGATGACACTTTGGGAGCAAGTGAAAGTAAACTGCCTGGTATCCAGTAGACGTAGGGAATGAGATATGCTGATTGCTCTGAGGATTACTCATACATATTGTCAGCGAGTTTTGATCAAAAGGAGAGAGAGAGACACACAGGAGATCAAACCATAAGTTCCCATAGCAAGAAATCATGTCCCCATTGATTGCTGGTTGAATGAGAATTCTGGGTAATAGATTATGAGATAATGGGGTAACACCTTCTCAAAACAAAATAATAGCTGCTGATTCATGGCATACATTATGACACCCACTGAAGTAGGTTAGGCTTCGTTTTGTTTTGCTTACTGTCTTGAACTATTGTAGCCATAAAGAAGCTGAATTATCAGTGTTGTTTGTGTGTGCTATTGATACTGTTTCTCTGGTTGGCATTTCTGTCCAATTACTAGATTTAAAAAAAAGTAAAACCGCAAACCATAATGCCATGTATTTACAGGACTCTCTTGTTGTTTTCTGAAATTGGCAATCTACCATCTGCTCAATCTTCCTCCTTGTCTTCAGTTTTTTGTTTCTCCCAGCATGATTGTCTTGTCTAGCTGATCTTCAATCCGTCTGTCTCTTAAAGCACAAAAAATTGAAGTTCCCATTTGAGATCTTGTTGTGCTCTTATTCTTTCAAGTATTAATTCCTTACTCCTATTGGTTGTTTGGGGGCATTGAGAATCTCCATACAATCTCACACATCGAAGGGCTTACAACTTTTAATGTGGCTGCCTGTGTTTCATATCCATCAAGAGATTTCAATCCAATCACTCTTCCCAGCAATGTCAAACTCATTCTGTGAGATATGTGTCTGCCATTCCATTTCTTGCTTCACTATCTATTTGCTATTCTTGCTCAGGGTAGTCTACGTTTCCACCTCAAAGCACTGGCAGTTAGCATCCCAATTAGTAGAAATGTTCAAATCTTTGTCCGTTTGAATGTCCACTTCTGTTTCTCTCTGGCAGCATTTGATTTTGTGGATATATTTAGGCTTCAAAAGGGTTGTTTATAGAGGACAGTGTAAGATCTTGCCCCTGCTTTCCCCGCGGCCCTCAAAACGCTCCTTCCTGAATTGAACGGCTAGGCCCAACCTCCCTCCAGGGCCAGAGATCGGATTTTCTCCATCATCTGTGCTCTCATTAGCAATGGGTAACCAAACTGAAGCTACGGACACTCTCTGGAGTGTCTCACACTTGACTAGAAGTGGATATCATTCACACTAATATCCAGACAGGGATCATGTCTCAGAATTGTACTGTGCACCTTGTGAAGCCAAAACCTCTATGGCTTTGCATGGAAAATCGAATTTCTAGGTTTCTGAGCAAAGATTCTGCACCCCTTCCCCCAACCTGGAATGTGCAGCTTCACCCTGGTCAGGTTGGGCGTCTTCGTTTTCGTTCCTCCTTGGAGGTCAGTGAAATCTACCATCGCAGTTTATTTTCCAATAATTCCCACCTTCACTATTTGGGTCGTAAGTTAGTATGACAAAATGGCCTCCCTCTATAGAAATGAAATCTATAATTGATAGGTGGTCCAGTTCAGTGCCAAAGCTTTGAAGCTTCTTCACCCGCTGCGTGGTGTGCCTGTGCAATTCTCCGCCACAGAAAGCAATTGAAGCTAAAACACTGAATGTTTTCAAGAAGGAGTTAGTTATAGTTTTTAGGGCCATAGGGATCAAAGGGTCCAGGGAGAAAGTGGGAACGGGGTCTGAGTTGGATGATTAGCCATGTCCAAACTGAATGGAGAAGCAGGCTCAAAGGGCTGAAGGGCTTACTCCTGATCCTCTTTTCTATACACTTCTAAGAAGCGAAAAGTTGCCTAGCCTCTCTCTGCTTACCCTCCCATCCCCCCACCCCCACCGATTGATTTTAATCCTAAAGACATGTTGTTACTGCTTTCCTGAAAGCAGGAAAGTCTTCAACACAGTCATAGAGCACAGAAAAAAAACTCTACAGCCCACTGTGGTCACACTGACCTGGTTCTGTTTTATTTTATAACCTCTTCATTTGGCAGTTTATGAACTCCACTGCAGGCTTAGTTTTATCAACTTCATATTGAAACCGATAATTCAGAATGATTTAGTTATTGGCTCAAAGAACTGATGCTGACTTACAGAAGTGTGGTCTCTTTTTGTGTCATTAGAAAGTCAAAATTGCCTCAGGTCAAAGGGAGAAATGGATGTTGATGACTGAGCTGATTGGAAGCTGAGCAGAGTGGGAACCTCACTCCTCTTTGTTTTGGAGTCTCTTTGAACCGTGATCATTTTTCCAGTTGCTTTACATGCATTAAAAACGTGCTGTTCTTGCATATTTTATGCTGAAAAATGCCACAAGGCACTCCACAAGAATAGATGCCAAGTCAGACAAGGAAGTATTAAGAGGAGTGACCAAGAACATAATCAAAGTGCAAGATTTTAAAGAAGCTTTGAAAATTGGCTGGAATGGTGTAGAAAATGGTGTGGTTTTAGGCATGAATAGAAATGTAGAAAATTGTAACAGGAGTAGGCCATTCAGCCCGTCAGGACTGCTCCACCTTTCAGTATGATCATGGCTGATCATCCAACTCAATGCTCGTTTCCCACTTTCTCCCTGTACCCTTTGATTCATTTAGTTTTAAGAACTGTACCTGGTAGGTGAGTGCAAAAGGGCCCAAGAATCAGGGATGTGATGGCCTAGTGGTATTATTACTGCCCTGTTATTTCAGAGCTCCCCACAATGTTCTGTGGACCCAGGTTTGAATCCTGCCGTGGAAGATGGTGAATTTTGAATTCATTTTAATAAAAACCAATTGGGAGTTAAGAATCTAATGAAATGCATGAAACCATTGCCAATTGTCAGAAAAAGCCATCTAATTCCCTAATGTAGGGACTTGCTATGTTCTACATGTGATTCCAGATGAACAGTGATGGGGATGTTTCTTAACCTTCTGGGCAATTAAGGATAAGCAATAAATGCTAACCTAGCCAGTGACACCCTTATCCCATGAATAAATTAAAACAAATCTGGAACTGGAGAGTTTGTGAAGGGAGCTATTGGGCTGGTGGATATTAGAGGTAAGAAGGGGAAAGGTCGTGAAGCAGTGATTGAATTTACACATGTTGAATTAACACATGTTGAATACAGTTGATTCTGATATAACGCAATAGTTCTGTTCTTGCATGATTTTGGATTATAAGAAAATTGCGCAGTAGCCACGTCATTTAACCAATGGGGGCTGGAATCACGTTGTAGTCAATACAGGTAAGGAAAGTCATTCTATAAATAATGGGCTAAATTCTTCAACTCTGTTAAAATCAATTCACGTTGAAGGAACACGCGTTATAGCAGAACTGGCTGTATTGAATTTGAGGCGCCAGAGGACCAGGCACTGGTGTGAGTTGGTTAACAAGTGCTGAGTGTGTGGGACTTCATGCGGGAACAACAGCAGTATTTCAGCTGTGTTGATATTTACAGTTTGGAGGAAGAGATTCCAGCAATACCCCAGGAACTCTGATTCGATTTCACCCTTGGGTGACTATGTAGAGTTTGCAGATTCTCACTGTGCCTGCGTGGGTTTCCTCCACATACTCTGGTTTCCTCCCACAATCGAAAGATGTTTAGGTTAGGTGAATTGGCCATGCTAAATTGCCCATAGTGTCCAGAGATGTGCAGGCTAGGTGGGTTAGCCATGGGAAATGCAGGGTTACAGAGATAGGGTAGTGGGGTGGGTCTGGGTAGGATGCTCTTTGAAGGGTCAATGTAGGCTTGATTGGCTGAATGGCCTGCTCCCACACTGTAGAGATTCAATGAGTATGAGCAATGGAATAGTTGAATCCAGATGATGACAACCTCAGCAGCAGATGGGTTGGCATAAAAGCGAAGGCAGGTGATGTTATGGAGGTGAGAGGCGGTGGTCTTTCTGATGCCAAAAATCAGGACTAAAAATAGAAGGTGCTAGTACAAACATTTAGCACATCAGCTGTCATCTGTGGAGTGCAAAGCCGATTAAAAGTTTCAGGTCGAAGCCCTTGTGTCAATACTTATTAATGAGATGGATTTAATTTTAAAACTAAATATAACTCGTAACTTCTAATTTAACTTTTTGACATTCTGGATTCTAGGCTTATCAAATGGTGGGTTTTATTTCATTAGCTTGGGCTATAGCTACAATGCTTTCAGCATGATGTGATTTTAAAAAAAGGCTACCCTGATACATGGAAGGGAATTTGCTGTTTTTGGCTCACATTTGGGCTCTCAATAAGTTCACAAAGAGATAGTTGTGCTCACTATGGGTTTTGTTTTTATTAATTTGTTGGGATATATGGGAGTCACTGCCCAAGAAATGAGTGGTTTGGTCTGCCATTTCCGAGGACCAAAAGGAGTCAACCATATTCGTGGCTCTGAAGTCACATGTAGGCCAGATCAGGTAAGGATGGCAGTTTTTCTTCCTTTAAAAACTTTAGTGAGCCAGATAGGTCTTAAAATCATGGAATTCCCTACAGTATTAAAGCAGGCCATCGGCCCGTCAAGTCCACACTGACCCTCTGAAGAGCATCCCACCAAGACCCACTCTGCTACCCTATCCCTGCATTTTGCCATGGCGAACTCACCTAGCCTGCACATTATGGTCAATTTAGCATGGCCAATCCACCTAACCTGCACTATGGGAGGAAGCTGGAGCACCCTGAGGAAATCCACGCAGACAGAGGGAGAATTTGCAAACTCCACAAATCCAATGTTAAGTCTCACAACACCAGGTTATAATCCAACAGGTTTATTCGAAATCACAAGCTTTAGAAGTGCTGCTCCTTCATCAAGTGAAGTGTATTCGTGATTTAAAATAAACCTGTTGGACCTCTGACCACCATAGATGGAAATGTGTTGCTGGAAAAGCGCAGCAGGTCAGGCAGCATCTAGGGAACAGGAGAATCGACGTTTCGGGCATTAGCCCTTCTTCAGGCTAATGCCCGAAACGTCGATTCTCCTGTTCCCTAGATGCTGCCTGACCTGCTGCGCTTTTCCAGCAACACATTTCCATCTCTGATCTCCAGCATCTGCAGACCTCACTTTCTCCTCTGACCACCATAGTCCAACATAGGCAAGCATGCAGGTACAGCAGGTAGTGAAGAAGGCTAATAGCATGCTGGCCTTCATAACAAGAGGAATTGAGTATAGAAGCAAAGAGGTGCTTCTGCAGCTGTACAGGGCCCTGGTGAGACCACACCTGGAGTACTGTGTGCAGTTCTGGTCTCCAAATTTGAGGAAAGACATTCTGGCTATTGAGGGAGTGCAACGTAGGTCAACGTAGGAATTCACGAGGTCAATTCCTGAAATGGCAGGATTACCTTACACTGAAAGACTGAAGCGACTGGGCTTTTATACCCTTGAGTTTAGAAGACTGAGAGGGGATCTGATTGAGACATATAAGATTATTAAAGGATTGGGCACTCTGGCAGCAGGAAACATGTTTCCGCTGATGGGTGAATGCCGAACCAGAGGACACAGCTTAAAGATACGGGGTAGACCATTTCGGACAGAGATGAGGAGAAACTTCTTCACCCAGAGAGTGGTGGCTGTGTGGAATGCTCTGCCCCAGAGGGCAGTGGAGGCCCAGTCTCTGGATTCATTTAAGAAAGAGTTGGATAGAGCTGTCAAGGATAGTGGAATCAAGGGTTATGGAGATAAGGCAGGAACAGGATTCTGATTAGGAATGATCAGCCATGATCATATTGAATGGCGGTGCAGGCTCAAAGGGCTGAATGGCCTACTCCTGCACCTATTGTCTATTGTGTCTTGTAATGGTACTTCCACATCTTGGCTACAATCCACACAGACAGTCACCTGAGGGTGGAATCAAATCCCCAACCCTGGCGCTTTGAGGCAGCAGTGCTAACCACTGAGTGATTCATCCATGTCACCCATCCGCTGTCTTCACTGAGAACTACAATATGCAGTTGTGAAAACCCCTGTGTTTACTCCAATGGACAGAGAGGCTATGTACTGTCCATTTCCTGAGAGAAACTCAGTGGAAACTTTGATTGTTTCTAGGATGACCAGAGCACAGAATGATGCATCAATAAATGAATCCTCTGATGCTCCTTGGATAGGTTTTTGGACGACCTGGGATGGTACTGAGCCTTATAGATTAAATAAAGCTGAGGTTTGACTCTATTTCTGTACTGTGTGAAGTTTATGTTTCTACATCCAGGAAAGAAAACGTTACCCACCTCAAACTTCATCCTCGCCCCACAATCTACCAATCCTCAGCTCTAGGCAAAGTTGAAAGAAATTGAGACATACAGCATGGTTTATTTAAAACCAATTCAGGCCCTCTTTAGACAGTAATGCAAGCCTCATTGGCTATTTTCCAAATGCCTAGATCACCATTTTTCTCAAAATTTATCCAGGGTTTTCTTGAAGACTGAAGGGAAACAACTTTCACTACCTTCTACCAAGTTCTCTTCCATTCTTAAATTCAAATATCCCACTTCAGTTGGATTTGTGACATTTCATTCTTCCTGACCTCAATACCTCATGTTCACTATCTCCTTGCATGATGTCCATGCCCTCGATATTCTATAGATGCCTGTATAACATCCCCTCAAAGCTGTCTCTTCTTTATATTTCTGAGACAATAAATACACGTTTCCCTTCTCTGTACCTTTTCTACAGTTACGAAATCCATCCAGAGGGAAGAGAAACTGCTTCCAGACATAGCAAGCCAAAGATTGGATCGAATCCTAATACCCTTTGAACTGTTTGTTAGTGCGGTTCAGGGACCTTTTGTCTGCAGCTTGTTGACAGTTGGTAGAATCGTATGGTCTTCATCTTGTATATTTGGGGGAAGGGGGGCAAAAGACATCTAATTTCCCAGTAGCCTTACTGCCTCCCTCCCAAACTCCTCCCCAGCCCAAACGTGATTAATCACTGACTTAGGCTAACTATGCAAAAGGACAAAGAACATTGCTGAGTAAACATTAGCTGGGAGATGCCAACTTGGATATGTTAATTACAGAGCTGGACCAGAGTTATAGGTTGGCGGGCAGAATAGTAACTAAATAATGGGCTACATTTTGAAGATCAGACAGTTTGGAAACAGTCAACCTGGCCCAAATAGGTGTAAGGGAGGAGTACAGATGCTGGAGAGTCAGAATCAAAATGTGTGGTGCTGGAAAAGCACAGCAGGTCAGGCAGCATCCGAGGAGCAGCTGAGTCAGCGTTCTGAGCATAAGCCCTTCACCAATCTGACCTGCAGTGCTTTTTCCAACAGCACACTTTTCGACTTGGCCAAATAGATACTTACAAGTTAGCCAGGAAAGACCTAAAGAGAAAGCTGAGAAGAGCCAGGATGGGACATAAGAAGTTATTGGCGGATAGATCAAGGAAAACCCAAAGGTTGTCTATAGGTATATCAGAAATAAAAGAATAACTTGGAGATGCTGGTGTTGGACTGGGATGTAGAAAGTTAAAAATCGCGCAACACCAGGTTATAGTCCAACAGGTTTATTTGGAAGCACTAGCTTTTAGAGTGCTGCTCCTTCATCAGGTGGTTGTGGAGTAGAAGATCGTAAGACACAGAATTTATAGCAAAAGTTGGCAATGTGATGTAACTGAAATTATATATTGAAAACACCTGGATTTTCAATATATAATTTCAGTTACATCACATTGCAAACTTTTGCTTTAAATTCTGTGTCTTACGATCTTCTACTCCACAACCACCTGATGAAGGAGCAGCACTCTAAAAGCTAGTGCTTCCAAATAAACCTGTTGTGTGATTTTTAACTAAAAGAATGACGAGATTAAGATTAGGGCCAATCAAGGATAGTAGTGGGAAGTTGTGTGTGGAGTTAGAGGAGATAGGGAAAGCGCTAAATGAATACTTTTTGTCAGTATTCACACTAGAAAATGATAATGTTGTTGAGGAGAATTCTGAGATACAGGCTACTAGACTAGATGGGATTGAAGTTCCCAAGGAGGAGGTGGTGTTAGCAATTCTGGAAAGTGTAAAATTAGATAAGCCCCCGGCTGGATGGGATTTATCCTAGGATTCTCTAGGACGCCAGAGAGGAGATTGCTGAGCTTTTGGCTTTGATCTTTTATGTTGTCGTCGTCTACAGGAATAGTGCCAGAAGATTGGATGATAGCAAATGTTATTCCCTTGTTCAAGAAGGGGCGTAGACATAACCGTGGTAATTATAGACCAGTGAGTCTTACTTCGATTGTGGGTGAAGTGTTGGAAAGGGTTATAAAAGATAGGATTTAAAATCATCTAGGAAGGAATAAGTTGATTCGGGATAGTCAGCAAGGCTTTGTGAAGTGTAGGACGTGCCTCATAAACCTTACTTAGTTCTTTGAGAAGGTGACCAAACAGGTGGATGAGGGTAAAGTGGTTGATATGGTGTATATAGATTTCAGTAAGGTGTTTGATAAGGTTCCCCACGGTAGGCTATTGCAGAAAATATGGAAGCGTGGGATTGAGGGTGATTTAGCGTTTGCATCAGAAATTGGCTAGCTGAAAGAAGATAGAGGGTGGTGGTTGATGGGAAATATTCATCCTGGGGTTTAGTTACTAGTGGTGTACCACAAGGATCTGTTTTGGGTCCACTGCTGTTTATCATTTTTATAAATGACCTGGATGAGGGCATAGAAGGGTGGGTTAGTAAATTTGCAGATGACAGTAAGGTCAATAGAGTTGTGGACAGTGACGAAGGATGTTGTAGGTTACAGAGGGACATAGATAAGCTGCAGAGCTGGGCTGAGAAGTGGCAAATGGAGTTTAATGTGGAAACGTGTGAGGTGATTAACTTGGAAGGAGTAACAGGAATACAGAGTACTGGCTCATGGTAAGATTCTTGGTAGTGTGGATGAGCAGTGAGATCTCTGTGTCCAGGTATATAGATCCTTGAAAGTTGCCACCCAGGTTGATACGGTTGTTAAGAAGGCATATGGTGCATTAGCTTTTATTGGTAGATGATTGAGTTTCAGAACCATAATGTCATGTTGCAGCTATGAAAAACTTGCATACAGTTCTGTCACCGCATTGTACAAAGGATGTGGAAACTTTGGAGAGGGTTCATAGGAGATTTACCAGGATATTGCCTGGTATAGAAGGAAGGTTTTACAAGGAAAGGCTGAGGGACTTGAGGCTGTTTTCGTTAGAGAGAAGAAGGTTGAGAGGAGACTTAATTGAGACATATAATATAATCAGAGGCTTAGATAGGGTGGACAGTGAGGGCCTTTTGACTTGGACAGCGATGGCTAGCATGAGGGGATAAAGCTTTAAATTGGAGTGATAGGTATAGGTCAGATGCCAGAGGTAGGTTCTTTACTCAGAGAGTAGTCAGGGTATGGAACACCCTGTCTGCAACAGTTGTAGACTTGCCAACTTTAAGGACATTTAAATGGTCATTGGATAGGCATATGGACGAGAATGGAATAGTCTAGGTTAGATGGGCTTCAGGTTAGTTTCACAGGTCAGCACAACATCAAGGGCCGAAAGGCCTCTACTGCGCTGTACTGTTCCGTGTTCTAAAATGTGGGCTCACACATCGAGGCAGGAATCAAGGTTGCGATTTTAAATTAATACTTTGCATTCTCTTTCCCAAGGAAGATATTGCCCAGATCATGGTGAGAGAGAAGATAATTCAGACACTTGAAGAGTCTACCATAAAGAAAAAGGAGTTATTGGATAGGATGTCTCTTGTACTTGGACACATCTCAACCAGCTCAGTAACTGAGGAATCTGATGGAACTGAAAGTGGTAATTCGAGAGGTCCTGACCATAGTCTCAGTCTTTCTTAGACTCAGGGCTGGTCAGAGGGGCTTGGAGGATTGCTATTACACCCTTGTTTAACAAAATGTGTAAAGAAAAGCCCAGCAATCATGGCCCAGACAGTTTAACTTCAGTGGTGAGAAGCCCCTAGCAGTCATTTGCGCAAATACAAGTTAATTAAAGTAAGCCAGTATGGATTTCTTAAAGGCGAGTCACCTTGAACTAATTTGTTAGTGCTTTTGAAGAGCTATCAGAGAGGATAGATGAGGGCAATGCTGTCGACGTGATGTACTTGGGATTCCAAAAGGCCACATGACAGACTTGTGAGCAAAACTATAGCATATGGAACTTAAAAGATAGTAGCAACAGGGACATGAATTTGGCTGAGTGACAGAAAACAGAGAATAGTGGTTAATGGATTATTATTGGGCTGGAGGATGGTTTGTAGTGGTGTTCTCCAGGGGTTAGTCTTGGGATACTTGATTTTCCCTATGTATCCATTAATGACTTAGACCTTGGTATACAAGGTACAATTTCAAAATTTACAGATGATGCAAAACTCAGAAATATTATGAACTACAAGAAGGACAGTGTAGAACTTCAAAAAGTCATGGACAGATGAAGGTAGGCAGATAAATGCCAGATGAAATTTAATGCTGTGAGTTATGAATTGATTCATTTTGGTCGGAAGAGCACAGGAAGACAATATAAAATATTGGGCTTAATTCTAAAGGTGGCGCAGGATGAGAGGGACCTTGGTGTAAATGTACATTTGTAATTTCAGGTAGCAAGACAGGTCGAGAACAGTTAATTAAAAAATGCAGTACAGTACAATAAAGGAATAGCTTGTAAGAGGAAGAAAACATAAGTCCGTTTGGCCTTAATTGGAGTGTTGCATCCAGTTCTGGGAAGGGTTGTGAAGAAGTTAGAGAAGGTGCAGAAAAGATTCATGAGAATGATTCAGGGATGAGGAACTTCAGTTGCATAGATAAGTTAAAGAGGTAGGTAATATTTACCTTGGAGAAGACAAGGTTCAGAAAGTTGATAAAGGTATTCAAAATCATGGGGTGTCAGAATAGCATAGATGGGGAAAAGTTGTTCTAACTGGTGGAAGAATTGAGAACAGGAGGGCACAGATTTAAGATAATTGACAAAAGAACAAGTGGTAATGTGAGGAGATTATTATTCACTTAAGAAGTGGTAATAATCTGGAATGCGCTACGTGAGATGTGCTGGTGGCAGATTCTGTTATGCATTCAGAATGGAATTAGATTCATATCTGCAAAGCTAGAATGCATTTGATTGCAAAGTCAAGGTGGGAGGATGGTACACAGTGGTGTGCATATTTTAAGAGCTAGCACAAATGCGATGGGCCAAATGGCTTTGTCCTACATTTTAACAATTCACTGACTGTGCAAGCTCCACATGCTTGCTTGTTATTCAGTGACCTGTGTGTAGATAGTATATTTGTGTGGATGTCAAGGAGTTTGTCAATAGTTTGTGCCGTGACATGCAACTCGGGCTACATGTCAGTAATACTCACTGCAGGTTCATACTTAACCACTTTTGTTTTTGCAGCTTACGATATAATTTCTTAGAGATCTGATAATACTGTTCTTGGTACCATGATGTGAGGCTTTAGCTCTCCTCTGTATTGTCCTTGCAGCTGTATTATGGATTTCTCATTCATTTAAAGTCTTATGAGATATTAACTGCCATCAGCTACATTGTTTGGAATACAACTCAGGATAGATCAGAAATGTTTAACTCTATTATTGGTTACTATAGGCTGCCATGGTTAGAATCCTTGGGTACATCCTTGGATATAGTGGGCAGCACAGTGGCTCAGTGGTTAGCACTGCTGCCTCACAGCCCCAGGGACCTGGGTTCGATTCCACCCTTGGCTGACTCTCTGTGAAAGTTTGCACGTTCTCCCGTGTCTGTTTAGGTTTCCTCTGGGTGCTCTGCTTTCCTTCCACAGTCCAAAGATGTGCAGGTTAGTTGGATTGACCATGCTAAATCACACATAATATCCAGGGAGTGTGGATTAGCAGTGGGGAATGTAGGATTACAGGGATGGTGTGGGTTTGGGTGGGGTGCTCTTCAGAGAGTCAGTGTAAGACTCAGGGGGCTGAATGACCTGATTCCATGATTCTGTTCTACATTCGGCTGGCCCTGGTATCTTATCAACTTTAAGTTCAGAGGACAGTCTATTTAGTACCAAAACACAAAATTGCCAGAAAAGCTCAGCAGATCTGGCAGCATCGATGGAGAGAAATCAATTTAATGTTTCAGGTCAAGCCACTCAATCCGAAACATTAACTCTGATTCCTCTCCGCAGATGCTGCCAGATTTGCTGACCTTTTCCAGCAATTTCTGTTTTTGTTTCTGATATACAGCATCTGTGGTTCTTTTGGTTTTTGTTTAGCCTATCCGTACCTCCTTATCAATTTTAGACTCTCTGATTTCCAGCATTTGCAGTTCGTTTGGTTTTATATCTGAATTTTCTCCTCTGGTACCATGAAGTTGGGCAGCATTTTCTTTCGTGGGGAAAGACAGAGTTATATTGAACTTAGCATGACAAAGAAAACAGAAAGTGTTGGAAGTACATACTATGTCATATTAATACTCTCACTCCTTATTGTCCAATGACTTACCAGCCACACACTTGTGTGGTCAGTTCCAAATGCCATCTTGAAATTTTTCAGAGGTGTTGAGCTGCACTGAAAAGGTTGGAAATGCCTCCAAAAGGACAAGAATGTTCATAGATGTATACGTCTGCACATGAGTATATTCCTGTACACACATCTCCTGTGACATCTGAGCGTGAGCATCTTTGTTGTACATAGGAAAGGCACTTAGTGGTATCTGCACTTTTTTTATCCACATACCTATCAATCACACATAACGAGACTGAATATCTGAAGCAGAGCCATAAAACACTGAAAGATTGATTGTTCAACATTTACTCCATATTTCTAGTACTTGCAATTTTAAAATATTTTGTCAGTACAACTTGAGCTCTTAATTGTTGTGGTTTATGACCTTGAAAGCTTCAGATTTAATCTTTAGCCTCATAATTGTTGGGCATGTACACTTCAAAAATTACCTGCTATCTTCAATTATCTTTCCAATGAAAATGCTCAGTACTTTAAAATGCCTACGGTTTGAGTACAGTATAGATTTGAGTCATGAGAGGATGTTTTGTTCAGTAGGCATGTGCCGAATAAGCTAAAAGGGGCAAAAACTGCAAAGCAAGTGACAAGAAAGAAACATTTGTGTTTAGTTACCAGAGTGTAACAGCTGTACAAATCTGCTGAAACCACAGATTAAAGAGTTGAATAGTTGCAGTATAAATCCTGCTGAAACAAATGACCTCAAAGCTATCTATGTCTTTCTTAACTTAAACAATACTCATTGTCTTAGGGATTTTTTTTCAAAATGAGAAAAAGCTATAGGTGAAAAAAAACTTTAGTGAAATGTTACAAAGGCAACAGCTTAAGAGGTCAGAGAGCAGCTTTGCCTATTGTAATGTTAGAAAGAAAGTGCTGCAAAGAAATATGTTGACATAATTTACAATAATCCTTCTGTGTTTTAAACACTGCCTCCTTTATAGTATTATCTCCATTTATGGAAACGTTACTTCAGTGTTGCATTTTTCTGGGTGACCTGTCATGCTGCAAATGCAAAAAATCATTAAAGTAGCTGCCAAACGAAGAGATTTCAACACCCTTTGCTCTTTTAATTGTCTATTGATTTATATCAAAAAATTGAATATGCTAATTTATTTTAAATTACTAGAGCTATATTTTTATTGAGTTAATTGTCTCAATCTGGTTGCAATTTTGTGAATAATGAGAGGAACCCACTCTCTGGCTGCCATCTCTCATGACTGTACCTTTGCTCTATGTTACACCAGTTCTCTTTCCATTTCCATTAGCAGTGGTTTAGTATTGCTGCTCAGTCAGTTGGAATGAACTGTGCTCTGTAGGTAAACAACCCCTTCTTTTGCTGCCTGCTTATTTATTGTTTTATAATGTACCTGGGAAACAGTATGCTATGAGATCGGTGGTGTTTCTCTGCCTTACATACTGCCCCCAAACATGGCTTTGATCTTTTTGGATGCAATGGCTTGCTTTACTCAGAAGAAGCTAGTGAAAAAAAGAATTGAAATGACTATTCAGATTCTTTGAAAGAGCAAAATGGGTGTAGACTGCTGAATCTAACATGCAAGAATTATGCAGAAATTGGAATGACAGCCTAACAACCACTGAACCTAACAACCCTCTCCTGCAGCTTTTACCAAAGAAGGTGGTGTCACCTAGTTTCTATTTATAGTTTTGCAGTGAAGGATCGGGGAGGTTAGATTCAGGTCAGATTTTGACAACATGATCATGAGGCTCCTGAACTCATACTTCCAGTCCACTTGTTCCAATAAGCAGCCTCCTATTCTTCCAGTATAACCGCACAGAAATAAATAATTGATGTCATGATTAAAAATAACCCTCTTGCTGTGGCTATTTCTTGCTTCTCACTCCGGAATTTTTGTTTCCTTTGTGTCAGTGTTTGTTCCCACTCATTCCATCTCCTCATCCTTTCTCCCTCCCTCCCCCACCCCCCACTACCTCTGGCTTTGCTAATTATCTATAGCCATTTGGTGCAAATTCATTTACCGTACTATCCCTAATGACTTTAAGTTTTTTTTTGGCCGTATCTCTTTCCCTTTATCTCCTCACACTTCTATAAGTTTTCTACCTGCACCGTTTTGTTTTCTCTCTCTCTCATACATTATAGTTTTAAGCAACATAGGTTATAATGTCTCAATATTTTATTGGACTCTGATCGTCAGAAATTGGGCTTTGATTCAGTTTTACTTCAGTCAGAGGTTCCTCTGGTCAGGAAAGTGCAGAAGTGAAAAAGATTCAATTGTTCACCTGACCTTCCCCAAACACTAATACCTCTCAATCACCCACACACATATCTATCAAATTCTTTCTTAAAATGTTTCCATGCTGTTTGTCTCCCTTGTGCCTTCATTCCACATATTTAGTACCCTTTGCACAAAGTTGTTCAGTCTAATGGTATTAGTTTGAGCCATAATCCACGAGTTCCAGAGTTCATGACAACTTAAAATATATTGGCTTCAAGTTCCTTGTCCTTTGTTAAGTGGACCCAAGCCATTCTTTGAAGTCTTTTCCTTTCCCTTTCAAAAACCTTCACACCCTTCCTAAAACTCAACTGGTGAAGTGTGAAACAGCAAAATTATTTGCAGAACACAGTCTTACATACCTCTTTTTCTTGCCTCGCAACAGCCCAGTGTTCCAGCTGTTTGTTTTTACACCCTGTTTATTAAGTCATCTAAAGAAATAAATTTGTTAACAAATTGACAGCCCCATAAAGGGGACTGTAGTATAAACCATATCTTCAAAGGAAATTTATCAAGTTAAGCTTCTTAAATTAATACACTCCATCCCCTGTGGCACTGCCTTTTTATATGTGTTGATGGTATTTGATCAGTCAATACCATCCACTTATTGTCCTTAATCTTACCAATACAAGTAACAGAACATTAACAAATTCTATCAATTCAGTTGTTCATTTTGCATTTCCTTCATTTCTCTTACTTCTGTACAGCAACTAGAATTGACACAATATTCTAGGTGTGGCCACATTAGATACTGGCATGGATTCATTATCACCTCCTGGGATTTGTGCTCTATCGCTGTGATTATATATCCTCAGATCACAAAGTATAGTTGAACCCAAAATTCCATCTTATAGTTTGTAAATTGCATTGCACTGCTTTCTGAAATGCCATAGCTCCTCCTTCCTTGTAACTGCGGTTCCTTTCTCCTTCTCCAAACCCTAAATTTCTCCGAAAGAGCAGAAACACTTTGCAATGTTCTTCACACATGCTTTCCAAAAGAATTCAGCAGCAGCTATACTTCGGTTGGATTCTATCCACCTCGCAGAATGGAGATCCCTTGAATGAATGTCATGTGTTAGTGACTAATATAGATGTTTTACCAAAGCCTGGTTTAAGAGGAGATTGATTTGGGACACTTGATAAATAATTTGGGTAGAGGCCAACATTTTTTTTTGTGTACAGGCAATTTCTTTGTGTGTGTAGCCTTTCTGAATGTTTTATGTCTGGCCACAAATGTGGGGCAATCGGCAGGCATGGTACATCTGCTACAGAATCTAGAGTCAAGATTAGAGTGGTGCTGGAAAAGCACAGCAGGTCAGGCAGCATCCGAGGAGCAGGAAAATCGACGTTTCGGGCAAAAACTCTTCATCAGGAATCTTCAGCAGGAAAACTCTTCATTTTCCTGCTCCTTGGATGCTGCCTGATCTGCTGTGCTTTTCCAGCACCACTCTAATCTTGACTCTGATCTCCAGCATCTGCAGTCCTCACTTTCGCCTGGTACAGAATCTATCCTGGTTTAAGCATATAAATCTAGCACCAAATTATGTTACGATAGGTTGCAGTAGGTCACCACTGTTCCCCACCTTGCACTCTCTATAACTTCACGTCAGGATTTCTCTTCTCCCTGGAGTTGGTGAGTAGGGGAAATAATGGGGCAAGTTGACCCTTGGGAGGAACTCACCCCTCTACAAATAAATGCTGTTAGAAAGCCCTTAACCATCTTTCTTGACATGCCAGCAATTATGGCCCTTAGATACTCAATTTATTTACTTTTGTTCTTAGAAGATGTGGAGGTTTCTGACTAAGCCAGCATTTATTACTAATTACCTAGAAAGCAGTTAAGAGTCAACCACATTGCTGTGGATCTGGAGTCACATGTAGACGAGATCATGTATTAGTGAGCTAGATGTGTTTTATCCCACTGACAATGAAGGAATGGCGATATATTTCCAAGTCAGGATGGTGAGTGGCTTGGAGGGGAACTTGATGGTGGTGTTGCTCCCACGCATCTGCTTGTTGTTGTCCTCCTTGTCCTTCTAGACGGTACTGTTTGTGGGTTTGGAAGACATTGTCGAAGAAGCATTAATGAATTTCTGCAGTGCACCTCGTTGATGGTACACACTCCTGCTACTGTGTGTTGGCACTGAACATTCGGAAATATTTGTGGATCTGTTGCTAGTCAAATGGGCTGCTTTGACCTTGATGATGTAAAGCTTCTTGAGTGTTGTTGGAGTTACATTCTTCTGGGCAACGTAGTGTTCATTTCCATTACCGGTCTCATTTTCAGTGTGAGCCTGAAAGAGATGCCTCAACGTGTTTTGCTCAGCATAATAGCTTACATTTATGCACTGCTTTTAACATAGTAAAATGTCCAAAGTTCTTCACGTTAGTGACAACAACCAAATTTTGACACAAAGTTACAGAAGGAGATATTAGGAGGTATCATAGCAAATGATGAAGGATGTTCTCTAAGTCACCTTTGTTTCTTTTGCAAATCACTTTAAATTAGTGATATATTCTTCTTTCAAAGAAACCGAGTCTCTCTCTCTCCACTCTATCTAGAATCCTTATGATTTTAGACACCTGTATAAAATCTTCTCTCATTCCTCTTTTCTTGAAGGACAACAATCTTATCCCATCTATCCAAGCAAGGGAAACCTCTCCTGCAATTCTTAGAGCCATCTTTACCTTTCCCTTTCAAAAGCCGTTATCTTTCACTAAAATGTGGCACTCAGAACTAGACATAAAGCACTAGATAAGGCCAAACTAGTATTTTGCAAATATTTGTCATAAGTTCTTTGTTTTTGTACTCTGCGCCTCAGTACAGCACTATGCTTTTTTTTTAATTCGAAGAAGTCATTGGATTCAAAAATTTAACTTTGTTTCCTTTCTCCACAGATACCGCCAGACCTGTTGAATTTCTCCAGCATCTTTGTTGTTGTTTCAGATTTCCAGCGTCCACTGTATTTTGCGTTCATTATTATGTCTTTTTAAACAACTTTGTCAACCTCATCTGCCACATTCAAAGATTTGTGCACAGATGCCCCCAAGGACTCTCTGGGTTTCTGCACCCAGTTTAGACTAATGCCCTTGCTTTATATTGCCTTTCCTCCGTCTTCCTAACCAGATATATTATTTTGCACTCCTCTGCATTAAATTGCATTTGCCACTTCTGTGCCCATTCCACCCACCCATGTCCTCTTTAAGTCAATCATTGTTCTCTTTGCAGTTCACAATATTTGCAGGTTTTGCACCATCTGTAAATTTTGGCGTTGTGCCCAGTAAAACCACGTTTAGGTCCTCACTGTATAATCAAGTAAAGCAATGGTCCTAGTACCAACTGTTGGGAAACCCCACTCTATACCTTCCTTCAGTCTGAAAAGCAGGCTTTGCGATGCTGTTTCTTGTCACAGACCTTTTTATTCCCTCGGTTTTGTGATTACAATGGTTGAATTGAAATAGGGAAAGCAAGCTTATGATAAGCGCCAGGCTCAGAGACAAACTGAATATAGGAAGTGCAAAGGAGAACTGAAAACAAAAATATGAGGAACAGAGAAGGTATTTAATAGATTTAGCATGTTGTATAAAAAGGAACTCAAACATATTTTATAATGTATAAATAGTCCAAGGAAGGATGGGATTTGATATGGGCCTAAAAGAGAGATTGTTCCATCATTCACTCGGTCAATCTCATCTAGAGTGTGGTGTTTTTTTTACCTGAATGCCATACTTTGGGAACAAACATCGAGAGGGTGCAAATAAGTTTTATCAAAATGGTACCACAGATGGTCAGACTTCAGGTATGTGGAGACACCGGAGTAGGTGGTGTCATTCCTCTCAGAGCTGAGCCATGTGAAGAGATTTACTGCAAGTCTACAAAATCACAAAGTGAGTTTATTGGTTGCTAAGTGCAAGAAGAATTAATCACTCAATACGCTTTCACCACGTTATCAGTAAGAAGCTTATCCGGAAAAGGTAAACATGAAAAAATGTTGCTGGTCAATTTTTGCATTCCCTGAAGAATAGATGATGGGACATAGTGGCTGTTAAGTTGAATGATTCAGTTAGCAATGATGTTGGTAGATGAACAATTGATTTTGAAGTGGCTGACTTTACAGGTCAACTGAAAAGCCTTTGTTGTTGTTTCTTTTGACTGCGATTTTGATTACCTTCTGGCTACTAACAAAGAGTGAGGGACTTCCTGCAGCACAGGGATAACTAGATTTTCTCTGTTGTGACCCTTAGCAGATATCTTCATTCACTATAATATACAGATCCGAATTGTCTTTTAAACTCCTTTTCTTATCAATTCTTAAAAGGGAAAAACATACCTGCAGTTTGGGACTTAATCTGTGAGAGCTTTTGCAGAGATGGATGATAGTCTGCCTCCTTAGTTATCTCTGTAGCCATCGGATGTGACATTTAGTTTGATGTAACTTGCCTGTCTCCCTTTGATGGATTGCCCTTTGAAGTTCTCTTGGCACTTTCAAATATGATAGTCTGGGGTTCCTCTCCAGACAGCCACTGAATTTACAGCTACAGACAATTTCAGTGTGTACTCTTTTTGAAAGAAAACACATGTTGCAATTAGAAATTCAATGTGTCTGTAAGTACCTTGGGTTGTCAGGGTAACTTGAAGGGGAATTATTTGCGCATCTGTGAGCAAAGGATGACAGGAATAGGATTAATTGAATGGATCGCTGAAAGATTGACTGGGGCAGGAATGGTTCAATGGCTTAATTTTGTGCAGTGTCATTCCATGATTCCATTGCCACCTTTTGCTCCTCTGGCCCCTCATCTTGTCTCTAGGGGAGATTATAACAAGACCTATCACTACCTCCCCTCCACTTCATTTCAAAATGGGAATGCAAGCCATTGGGGCCATCAGCCATTCGGGTATGTTAGCAACATTTAAAAGGCATTTGGACAAATACATGAGTAGGAGCGGTTTAGAGGAGTATGGGCCAAGTGCAGGGAAATGGTGTTAGTGTTGGTGGACAGTTTGGTCTGCATGGACCAGTTTGGGCCAAAGGGCCTGTCTCCATGCTGTAGGACTCTATGACTTTATGACCAGACATTTTTCACACCAAGTATAGCAAGTGCATCCTTCCAAAAAATATTTTCACCACATACATTGCCTCTTCTGTCTTTGCTTCAACTGATATTTTATCAGTATCTCTTTGTGTAGTAGATCTGTCAGAAGTAGAATTCAAAGCCAGCCCTCCAGACCATAAGATATAGAAACAGAATTAGACCATTCAGCCCATCCAGTCTGCTCTCCCATTTGACCCCGGTTGACATGGTTCTCAACTCCATTCTCCCACGGATTCACTGGCTCAAAATATCCCTCCGCATCTCAATTCTAAAAAGTCATCCATTTGTTCTGAGGCTATGCTCCTGTGGCCTAGTCTCTCCTCCTGGTAGAAACATTGTCTCTATGTGCACTCTATCCAAATCTCTTATACTCTTCTAAACTACATTGAATACAGACCCAGAGGCCTTAACTGCTCCTCATATGAATTGATCTTCATTTCTGGGATCATTCTTGCAAACTTCCTCTGTATCCCTTCCAACACCAGCAACCCTAGAACAGATATAGGGCCCAAACCTGCCTACAATATTCCAGATGCGGTCTGACCAGAGTCTTACACAACCACAGCAGTACATCCCTGCTCTTGTATTCTAACCTTCTTGAAATTAATGCTAACATTACTGCCAACTGAACGTGCATGTTAACTTAAGAAAATCCTAAAGTAGGATTACTACGTCCCTTTGTGCTTCAGATTTCTGAAGCTTTTCCCCATTTAGAAAACATTAGCTGTCTCACCTCTTAGCTCTGTGTCATTGCAACTTAATGCCGCCAGTTCCCTCATCCACATTGTTAATGTAAAATGTGAATACTTATGGTCCCAACATTGAGCCCTGTGGAACTCCATTAGTCACTGGATGTCATCGCATAAAAGACCTCTTATTCCCCACTGTACCGTTTGTCAGTCAGCCAATCCTCTCTCCATAACAGTGCCTTGCCCCTAACACGATGGGCTCTAATCTAATTTAGCAATCTTACGTAGCATTTTGTCAAAATAGGTCATATCCACTGGCTCTCCTTTGTCTAACTTGCTCATATCTCCTTAGAGGGTTCCATCAGATTTGTTAGGCGTGACCTTCCCTTGACAAAGCTGTGCAGACTTAGACGTATGTTACCATGCCTTCCAAGTACTTAAAGTCTTATCAACGACCGAGGTCAAGCGAACTGGCCTATAATTTCCTGTCTTCGGCCTCCCTCCCTTTTTAAATAGGGGTGTCACATTAGCAATTTCCTGTTCTGATTCCTGAAAGATCACCACCAATGCCCCCACAACCTCCTCAGCTATCTCCTTCAGAGCCCTGCGGTTCTGCAACCTGAATGCACAAAGCTGAGACACTCAACAGTTCTTACCTGATCCTGGTTCTGCTGACTGTCACTTGGGCAATTCGAATATTTGGAGTTTCTCTTTTGGACTTGTCCTGCTAATAGAATTAGATACTTCTGTTTCATAGCAGTGATTGTGGTTCCGAGTTATTTGTTTGTCTGTAAGGTACTTTGGGATGCCCTGAGGCTGTGAAAGATGATACGTAAATTATAGATTTGTTTTCTTTGTGCTGTTGTATAGTTTGGTCTCTGGCAGCCCCACAGTCTTTTAATATTTCACTGTGTTCTCTACTATTTTGTCGCACACAGGCAAACAGACCACCATAACCCTAGGTTTTTCTTCTAAGTAGGACGTAACTCATAAATTCAAAATTATTGAAGTGACAAAAGGCAACTGACTCTGAAAAAGGCAGCTCATTGAATATAATAAAGAAAGGGAGGTACAGGATAAAGGAACATAACAAGATACGTAGTCTGTTAACATACAATCCTCAGTGTTATGTGAAATGGACATGGCTAAAATGGGGCTGTACAGTGTTTCAGTGGTTAGCACTGCTGCCTCACAGAGCCAGGGACCTGGGTTTGACTCCACATCTCAGGCTGTGTGCAGTTTGCACATTCTGTGTGGGAATTTCCTCCAGATGCTCCAGTTTCTTCCCACATTCCAGAGACGTGCAGATTAAATGGATTGGCCATGCTGAAATTGCCCGTAGTGTCCAGGGATGTGCAGGCTAGGTAGATTAGTCATGGGAAATGCAGGGTTACAGGAATAGGCTAGGGGTTTGGGTCTGCATGGGATGCTTCTGGGAAGGTTGGTGTGGATCTGATGATCTGAATGGCCTACTTCCACGCTGTAGGGATTCTAAGACAAGATTCTTTTAGTTTACAATCTGTCCTTGTAAAATGTTTCAAACAGATAAAAATAGAGTCAAATTAAACAAAATGAGTGAATTGCAGAACAGGACAGATTGTGAAAGATATTTTATTGCCACCAGTTATTTAAGCCTCCTTATATCTATTAAAGACTAACATTGCTGTCCAGTTTCACCCACGAGAACTGGATGCAATTGGGGAGGTCTGAACTCTGTACAGAGAAAGCATTGTATTATCTTCCCACATCCTGTAAGGAATCTTTGCCACCTGTATTAAATGAGAGCTCACTTTGCAACCAAAACAATTATTTATGCTTCCCCTTTACCTATAGTAAGCAACATGACATGTATGAAATGACAGAGTGATGAGGAGAAAAGGACAGACTGTTCCCAATTTGACAGAATGTCATTCAGCCTTCGTTCAACTTCATTCAGCCTTGCTGCTAAAGTACTTACATTGAAACCTTTTGGATTATTGAAGGCTGCTTATCGGAAAAGGTTGCCTAACAGTTTGTGTACTGCTTCATTTATTTGCGATACTCTATCAATGTAGCATTCTGTTTCTTATCTGAAAGCTTCCTCTTCTGTTGTCTGTCCGGTGAATGTGAACAAGCTCTGTGCTTTGCAGAGCGCTGAACCGTAGCAATTTGCTTAATGCTGAGGAATTAGGGTTTATTCAGTTTCTAGCTTAGATAATGACAGTTTTTCTGTCCATTATGAACATAATACAAAAAAGCAATTTAAAAAATGTAATTTCATCCATGGTTCTCTCATTTGCATTGTTTAGTTTGGTGACACAGTCAGCAGTTGCGGTGGTTGGGGGTGTGGGGGGGGGAAGAAAATGTACCTTGTATTAATTTGATATGTACATTTTTCCACACGATTTCACAATTCGTGTAAAAGATCACAACTTTATAAGCTATTTTGTGCAAATCACATACATGTCAAGCTGTGTCTTATGCATTATGCATCAGTTCAAAATTGACTGGAACTAAAGCTTGCTTTTCCGAAACATTAATTTATTATTTAATGTATAGTTGCAGATTGAATTGCTTTTTGTTCTACAGGAGTCATTCTCACACCCATTTCTCTCTTATTCCAGATTCCAGAGTTGAAGGTTTTTTCCTTCTAGATAAGTATCTTCCTACTTTTATACTTAGTCTCCTGTACCTCTTTGTGGTCTGGGCTGGACCGAAGTACATGCAGAACAAAGCACCTCTATCTTCTAGGGGAATACTAGTGGTCTATAACATTGGATTAACGCTCCTTTCCTTATATATGTTTTGTGAGGTGAGAAATCTAAATATTTTGTCAACATTTATGAATTAATCTGTTCCCCCAACCACCACAGATATTTACCCCATGAATTGCTTTCTCTACCTTGTGGTCCAGCAGTTTCTCATGATTATCTGTTTTTGATAAAAACAACTTGGAGACAACTGAGGCAGTTGGCCTGGTGCTGAGCCATCGGATCAAGTCCTCAGGGTTAGTGCTGTCTTGGTGTTACCATTGATTGATTGTACACTCTGGGAAAGTTCTGCAGCTTCTGAGGATGGCTAACCCATTACACTCATTGTTCAGGCTATGCTACAAAAAATGAGCCCCCATGTAAGATAACACACTGGTGTGAGTTGCTACTTTCAGAAACAAAGTGAGGAGGAGGGAGAATTCGATAAGTGCAAACAACCAAAGGATAGATTACCTTCTAATACTGTATTTCTCTCTGCTAATGCACATTATGTAGATGTGAAATATGCTTTTAACATGAGTTGATTATCATTGGTCAGACCTTTGAGTATAGGAATTGGGGTTATACAGGACATGGTGAGCCCTCTTCTGTAGTATTATGTGCAGTTCTGGTCACCCTGTTATAGGAAGGATATTATTAAACTGGGGAGGGTTCAGAAAAGAATTATCGGGATGTTGCCAGGAATGGGGAGTTTGAGTTATAAAAGTAGGCTGGATAGACTGGGACTTTTTTCTTTGGAGTGTAGGAGTTTGAGGGGTGCCTTATTGAAGTTTATAAAATAATGAGGTTTATGGATAAGGTGAATAGCAAGGGTCTTTTCCCTAGGGTGGGTGAGTTCAAAACTCAGAGACATGTTTTTAAAGTGAGAGCAGAAAGATTTAAAAACGACACGAGGGGCAACTTGTTTTACACAGATTGGTTCATGTGTGGAATGAAGTAGTGGAAAGTAGTGGATGCAGGTACAGTTACAATGTTTAAAAGACATTTGGATAAGTTCATGAACAGGAAAGGTTTGGAGGGATATGGGCCGAGTGCAGGCAGGTGGGACTAGTGTAGTTTGGAAACATGGCCGGTGTGGACTTGTTGGACCTAAGAGTCTGTTTCTGTGATGTATGACTGTACTGGGTAAGATTATACGGAGAACTAATCATGCTTACACTGGGTCATTTGCTTGTCTTGTTTCAGTGTGTTCAAGGTATTTTTTTTTCAATTAATCATTTTTAAAATTCTTTTTGCGGATGCAACTTAATTTCCCCTTCCTCAAATGGTCTGTGAGTGATTCAGCAGTTACATTACCCCGATTCAGCTGAAAGAGTACTGACCTTCTGTGATGCTACATCTGTGCACTGGCTGGTTTTTAAAAAAAGTCCCGTGTACTCATTTGAATTCCTCTTGATTTATTATTGTATACTGTATTCAGCTGCTGAAGAAATAAATGAAACTGAATAGTCAGAGAGAGAATGCAAGAAAACCGAAAAGAAGAGATTATTTCCTCCAAGTCGGTCTTTATAGATTGTGTACAAAAATAAATTTTTTGCAGTTTGCCACATTTTCTGATAACTAACTCAAAACTCGCGGCATGTAGTGAATGATTTTGAGGAGCCTTATTCTTACAGTGTTTGCAAGTATGATAGCCATTTTAGTTGCAGCAAGATCCTGCAGACAATAAAGAATTGTTGCCTTTTTGTTTTGATGGTGAAGGAAGAAAAGGCTATCAGGACATCTGCAATTATTTTCTTTTCTTTTGAGTTGTCCTCATGTGACCATGCAGATCTCCCAAGTTGCAGAGTTAATCTAGATTGTGTGCTCAAATGCTTGAACCTACAACTTTTTTTGTGTCTCAGACAGTTTTAATTGCGATGCATTTTTCCAGCTTCCTCAGAAATGGCTCTTTATTACTGTTCTAGTCCATACAAAAGAATAATGTTCCAAGGCATCCAACTATCTTTCCAGTTCTTCAACACATTGGTTTCCTTTTGAAGAGAGGGGTTTCTAGATATCTTACTGTCATCAGGAACATGATTTGATCCAAATAATCACTTGTCCCCTTGAGATGAATTCCAATAAATGATTCATAAGAATTTTTAGAATCAGATTTTAATGAGGACTTAAAGCCCTGGTTTTTCTGATGTTTTCCAGCGTCAGAGAGACACGAAAATGAAAAATAACTCAACAAAAATAGAGCAATTTTGGAGAAAGTTTATGAAAGTCTGTTTTGTTTTATGTTGAACTAATGTAAAGGAAGCAAGCAAGGGAATAACAGACACCAATAAGCTAAGACAACTTGTCAATATTTATAGGGTTTGTGCAAGCAATTGATCCAAATTAAAAATATCAGTGAGACAGCAATTCAGGGCATTTTGCATTCTGTATTGATTAGTCAATTTTCTGAAGTGATAGGATGAGATAAAATGTCTTTACCTCTGCAATTTGGCACTGAAGCCATTCTGGAATGCACATGCGTTACACCCAGGATATCATCACGAACCTCACAACTATGTTGCTGTTACTAATCATACGCCAGTGCTAACACACAGCAGTGATAACGTATGCACTGGTGTGAGATGGTGTTCATCGTATCACTGATGCCCCATGATCATTACACCATGACATCCCGTGATCATCATTCTAGTGATAGTCTCCGTTCGTTAAACTAGTGATATCCATGTTCTTTGTGCCAGTGGTATCAAGCGCACATTGTATCGGTGGTATACATTAATCACACCAGTAACAAGTTGCCCATTTTATACCAGTGATGTTTTAGTGTAATTAAAGCTGTTGCTAATTAGTCTGTGATTTCATGGTATCAGTGATGTTATCATGTACACCACTTGCTGATGTCATGAGAATGCTGTCTGTGCATCTTCAGATCCATCAGGAAGTAGATGCTGATCAAAGGTCAAAATTGGTTAAAAATACTTTTTACTAACCCACTAGCTTGAAGCAATCTGGTAACTTATTGATGGAAATGTTGATGGGATCGGTTTTTAGTGATTTCCAGTGATCAGTATTGTTGACACCAGCTTCATATTGACTGGAATCTTTTAGTAAACACATTCAGCGCTGACCTGATTGATCTTGATGATTCTGTGCTGAAAGGCCAAGCATCGTATTACCCTGACCATTTATTAATTACATCCCTCAGCTCAAAGAATGACCAAAGAAGCCACCGTGGCCCGTGTGCAAATACGGGAAACAATAAGAACAGGTTAAATTGATTATAAATTAATAATTATCAATACAAAAAAACATTTGTTAAACTTGCATTATTGTTTGATTAATGATTCACTTAGAACTAAGCTCATACATTGGACACGTGGTGGAGGTTTTGAAATTCCTTAGCTTCCTTTATACCTATGAGCAGTGTACGTGGAAATTGCTTTTGAATTTTGGTAAGTTCTTTAAATCATTGGGAGTAATGTGATCCTAATTTCTCCAGATGTTTTCACATTCAGTTGATAAGTATCATTAATGAAAGCAATGGTAAGATATTAAAACACAACCTGGAACTTGTTTGTTGCACATATTCATGAATTTTCAGGTATAAATTGAAATAAAGCAATGTAGCTGTCAAGTGACTGGAGCAATTTGTATCACATTATGTTCCTTTCATTAAATATGAATTCCCCGCCCAGCTGAGTGTCACTCAGTCTTTCTGAATGGTCATGGAAGTCTTGTAACCACTTCCTTGTTACAATGGGTGGTAGAGGTGCAGTGAATTTCCACTTAACTCCGTCCATAGCTAGAAGAATACAAGTTACCACTTGTCCCTCACTATTGGAAGAGCTGAACTGGAGTATCACTTCCTTATGCATGCTCGAATGCTTTGTTGCCCATCCTTTTTTAAAATTCCTTGTCACATTCTGTCTAAAGTTGCCAATTATGAGCTATTACGGTGACCAGGTGAGCCACCTGAATTGTCACTGCTGTTGTTCATACTGTGAACCATGTCATCACCTCACTGTCTAGCTCCGAGGGAGCTGCCTTTAGGAGGTTACACGCCTGCTTGGTTTTCTCAGTGAATGCATTTCCAGTGGCACGTTGCCTCTCTGGCTCCACTTCTACCCCCATACAATTCTCCCCATGGTCTGATACCCAGATATGCTCAAGATTTTAAAATTAATTCCTTCCCCTTCATCACTGGCATACTGCTTTTTTGTTAACCTCATTAGTTTCCACACATGCACTGACATTGACCACATTTTTGTCTGCCCCTCCCATCATTCTCAATGGACGAGGGACTGCATTTATTAGTGAGAGACTGGAAAGCTGACGTTGTCGTCCTTACAATTTAGGAGTTTCACTGGAGATTTAATATGTTAAAATTAAGAAAGGGCCTTGATAGAGTAGATACGAAGACCCGCCTTTAAGTGGATGGACAAAAAGGTCAGAAAGAGATGAGGATTTCATTTTCACGAAGCTAACACAGTCATGATGGGATGAATGACCTCTATGGAATGATTCAATGGCGGGAATCTTGGTGGTGGTTTCGAGGCTGTTGCTTGGTGCCAGGGAAAGCCTGCCAAATGACTTGTAGAACAAGCATTGACAAACCTGTGCCCAGAATGAAGACATTGCGTGGAATGGGGGTTGGGATGGGGGTCCAAGCCAGCGAGAGCTGCTGACCCATTAGTGACTAGTAGATCTGGCATTCAGTAGCACCATGGAGAAGGCCCAGAACATCCCTCGACTCCCAGGATCATGGGAACAAATTAGGATGCAGGAGTGTGCTTTGTGGGGGTAAGGCTAGAACGATTCAGTGGTTGGGCTCACAGTGGAGGGGACGAGGGGAGGTGACATAGGAGCTAGAAGCAAGAGCAGGAAAACTACTCCCAAGAGGCATTTCAGTCTGCCGCAAATTACCTTTGATCAAAGGATTCTCACCTTAAGCTGCCCACATTAGATAACCTGTAGATCACGCCAGATGGCAACAGACCCTCTTATAGAATCATAGAATTATATAGCATGGCAACAGACCCTTCGGTCCAATTGCGTCCACACTGACCAGGTAATCCTAATCTAACCTAATCCTATTTGCCAACACTTGACCCATATCCCAATAAACCCTTCCTATTTACATACCCATCATGGTGCCTTTTGAATGTTGTAATTGTACCATCCCCACCACTTCTTCTGGCAGCTCATTCCATACACACACTCCAGGTGAAAAGGTTACCCTTTAGGTCCTTGTTAAATCTATCCCCTCTCACTTAAACCTGTGCCTTCTAGTTTTGGACTCCCCACCCTAAAAAAAAGGACCTTGGCTATTCACCATATCCATTCCCCTCCTGAGTTTATAATGTAGCTTAATCCTCCTGGAAGGAGGTTGAAACCCTTAATTGGCCACTCTCAGAGTAGCTTACCAACATCAAGTTATAATTGAGTTGCATCATCTTCAGGAAGACTGAAGTGAACAGGCCCCATTATGAGTTCAGCTCCTTGGCGGTGAATCCATCACTCTCTCCAACTCACATCTTACCATCTGCTTTCATTTGTGAACCTTCTTTATGAGATATGTTCACTGAAAGCTGTGCACAGGTGCAAGTTGTTGTTCACTAGGACCTGGTGGGGAAGAAGATTTTAATTGCTAAGGGGAAGTCCGAAAAATTTCTTTAATGGCTGGGAAGAGCGAGTTGTTAAGAACGGACATCCGTGCTTCATCTGGTCCACTGGGCCATTTGTAGAACATATCTGCTCCAAATTCCCTCCATGGCCCACAACTTTGAGGCCAGTGCGTGATCTCTTACTGGGGCCAAACCCAATCAGCTTTTTCCAACATGTGGTCAAGTTGACAGGATGTAGTGTAGATTTGGGAGTTAAATAACCTAAATGCATGATCGATTCATTCAAAATCCATTCCCTTCTAGGTAAACATAGCAGAGTCTGGCCTGTTCTTTATTTATCTAACTTGGGATTCAAACATTTGTTCATCATTCTTCATATACAAACAAGATTTTTTACCATCTTCAGGGCAGAACTACATACAATTGCTTTTCCATTAAGAATTTCATGCCAGTTTTTAGGTACCTCTCTCACTCGTAGATGCAATAATTCATTCTGGTGGGTTTTTTTCTAGCACATCACTAGGAAGTGTTCCCACTACAGTGAGTAATGCAGGCACCATTCTGGTTGTTGTCCCCACACTGAGATTTCAAAATCTGATTTGAATGTCATGGAAAGACTTTTAACTGTTCACCAGGAAATTGAAATGAATTGGCAGTGTCCATGGGAGATTGGATTGCCCCTGGGCCCCATTAAGACACAAGGTTGCTGGAACAAGTTGCCTTTCCTTGTTCATGTATTTCTTTTGTATGGAGTGGATTGTTTCCTTTGCAACCTTTTGAAATAAACCCTTTCCTTTGTTAATCCTGTGAGATAAACTATCAGTAACTACAAAAAAGTCTGTTTGTTTTCTCAGTTGCTCAGAGGTGTTTGGGATGGAGGATACAGTATTTACTGTCAGAACACACACAATGCTGGTGAAGCTGACCTGAAGGTAAAATTCCATGTGTTCGTACTGTGCAAGGACAGAATTGTTGCTGGATTGACATCTTGGTAAAATCCTCAGCCAGATATTATGACCGTGACCACTGTTTCTATGATGTTTTCTGATGTCTTTTTCTTTAACTTTCAAATTTGCCACAATTGCCTTGGAATGTCATTCACACTAAACAGTGATGTAAGGAGGTTTGCCAGTAATTTTTTTTTCCCCAATCATTTTCTGTCCTTGATACTCTGTGACAAAACATCTAGATGTAACTGTTAAATTTAGTCTGCATTTGCCTGATAACAAGAGAATTATGAATGCCTAGAGTCAAGCCCAGGATTGTAACCTTTTTGAAAGGATGTTAATGTCTCAATTTTGTAATCTCAGAGAAAGCAGGATTTCATTGATGTCCTTGGGTAGACCATGTCAAGGACGTAACCAACTGCCAAGACAGCATAAGCAGTTACTGATTTTTATTACAATAGCTAAATTGTGATTATGCTTCTCTGTTTAAGGTTTCGTATTCACAGAGAAGATTAAAAAAGCATGAATTTAATCAGAATCCGATATGAAATTATGCTGAAATTTTATCTACTCATTTTCATTTTACTCTGATATGATTCATTGTGAAAGTGAAGTCTTCATCTTTGCCCACAAAAATCTAATGCCTTCCAATTGAACTCCCCATCTCTGTAACTTAGCAATGGGTTTCTCTTATTTGTTGCAGAACCCAATCCAGCCTTAAAAAAACTTGCCAAGAGATTCACATTATATATGGCACAATTTCTTTAAAAAGTTCTGCCTGTTGGTTTGATTAATTGAAAGCAGAAATAAATATTTTTGTACGTGATGGGGTTTTCAGTCTGTTTCTTTGCTTGAATTCCCACAAAAGACTAGACATTACTCTAGTCATTAAACCTAACTTGTGCATTAAGACTCTGTCATGCAGAGCAATTTAAGTCGTCATGTAATAATGAATTCCCTTCCCCTCCCCGCCTTTATCACTGTTTCCAAAAGTTCTCCTTGTATCAAATCAATGCTCAGTTTTCAAGCAGAATAACCATTAATCTGATTGCTAAAACTTTGATAAATGCCTTTGTTTTAAAGCACTTTAAGCATAATTGCCTACTGTGTAGGTGAGATGTTCATAGATTGTGTATCTATGCACTTGGGAATATTACTTTCATGTGACTAAGTGGATAAAGTAATTGAAAGTTTATTTTAGTTGATTTTGTAATGGTGTTTGGACTAACAGGCCATAAGAATTAGGAGCAGATTGGCCCATCAAGTCTGCCCCACCATTCATTGGGAACATGGCTGATTTGATAATGCGGAATTCCACTTGACTGCCTTTGTCTCAGAACCCTTGGTTTGTTTTACTGTTCAAAAATTTGTCTACCTCAGCCTTGAATATACTTAACAGCCCAGTCTTAATAGCCTTCTATGATAAGGAACTCCACAGTTTCACTCTCCTCTGAGAGAATAAATTCCTCCTCATCTCTCTTCTAACAGTACAATCCTTATTCTGAGATAATACTCTCTGGTTCTAGACTCTCTTACAAAGGGAGACAATCTGTCTACATCTATCTGTCAAGCCCACTAAGAATTTTGTATATTTCAATAAAGTTGGCTCTCATTCCCCTAAACTCCAGTGAGTAAAGGCCCAGCCTACACAACCTCCCCTCATTAAAAAATCCCTTCACACCCAGGATCAACCAAGTGAACCTTTTCTGCACTGCCTCCAATGCCAGTATATTTTCCTGTAGATAAGAGAATCAAAACTATTTTCAATATTCCAGCTTTGGCCTGACGAGTGTTTTGTACAGTTTCAGAAAGACTTCACTTTTTTATACTCCATTCCCTTTGAAATAAACATTGATATTCCATTTGTCTTCCCTGTAACCTGCTGAATTTGTTTGCTAGCTTCTTGTCATTTACGCACAAGGACTCCTGAATCCCTCTGTGCTGCAGCTTTCTGCAGTCTTTCTCTATTTAAATAATATACAGCTCCTGCATTCTTCCTGTCAAATTTTCCCATGTCATTCCACTTGCAAGTTTTTGCTCATTCAGTTAGCCTGTCTGTATCCCTATGCCGACTCTTTTCATGCCACCTTGACCATTTGCCTTGCAACCTTTTTTTACGTCATTCACAAACTTGGTGATAATATGTTCATTTTCCTCATCCACGTCATTAATATATATCATAAATAATTGTAGCCCAGCACTGATCCTTGTGCATTCTACTAGTTATAGTTGCCATTCTAAATATGCTCATCTTATCCTCACTCCCTGCCTTGTGTTAGTTAGTCAATTCTCCATCCATGCTACTACCTCCAACACCATGGGCTCTAACCTTATTAAGCAGCTTAATGAATGGCACCGTATCAGACACCTTCTTAATATCCATGTATATTACATCCAATGCTTCCCTTTAACAAAACAGCTTGTTATCTCCTCAAAAAATTCTAATAAATCTGTCAGGCATGATTACCCTTCATGAAGCTGTGCTGACTCTTGATCAGATGTATTTCTAAATGCTTGGCTATTACATCCTTGGAAATAGACTCTAACATTTGCCCAATGACAGAAGCTAAGCTAACTGGCCTGTTTTGAACCCCTCCCTTTTGAATGAGGGTGTTTAATTGGCAGCTTTCCAATCCTCTAGACGTTTTCAGATTCTAATAATTATTGCAAATTAATACCAGTGCATCCACTATCTCTGTAGCTACTTCCTTTAATATATTAGGATGATTCCCATCAGGTCCAGGGGACTTGGAATCAAAGAATTCCGACTGTGTGGAAGCAGGCCATTTGCCCCAGCAAGTCCACACTAACCCTCTGAAGAGGGTCCCATCTTTTCCCTGTAACCCTGCATTTCCCATAGCTAATCCACCTAACCTGAACATCCCTGGACACTATGGGCAATTTAACATGACCAATCCACCTGATGTGCACATCTTTGGACTGAGAGGAAATCCAAGCAGACACTGGGAGAATGTGCAAAGTCCGCACAGGCATTCACCCAAAGCTAGAATCAAACCCTGGTCCCTGGCGCTGTAAGGCAGCAGTTCTAACTACTGTGCCACCCTGCCTTATTGGTCGCTAGCCCCATTATTTTCCCTAGCATATTTTCTCAAGCAATAGTCATTGTACTTATTATAGAAGAAATTGAGAGGGCACAAGATTGAGATGTATAAAATTATGAACGGCATAGGTCAGGTAGATAAAAATAAAAAACTTTTCCCTTTTGATGTAATGATCAATGACCAGAATGCATTGACTTAAGATAAGGGACAGAAAGCTTAGTTAGAGGAGATATGAGAAAAACTTGTTCACCCACGGTGTCACTGTAATCCAGAACTCAAGGCTGGTCGAGGCAGAAACTTTATAACATATAAGACGTATTTAGATGTACAGTTTAGATACAAGGCTATCGGTCAAATGTTGGAAAATGTGATTAGAATAGTTAGATGGTTGTGTTTGATCGGCACAGACTCAGTAGACCAAAGGGCTTTTTTCTGCGCTGTAAGTCCCTGAAACTCTATGATGACTTGCTCTCTTCATTTTGCTCCTTGATTATTATGATAATCCATTATATGAGTGAAGATATCTCTGAGGGTTGTCAAGCTGGAGGTAATTGAAGAGGTAGGAGGGGATGAGAATTTCAAAATCAGGCTATTTCTTCACTGGAAGTGTTGCAGGATATGCACGAGGTGAACAGGACTTGGGCCAAGTTACGACATTGGCCAAAAGGTTTGGATAGCTTGAGTATTAGATTTTGTGGACTGTTTGAGAAAGATGAAAAGTGATAGTTTACTATGGTGAAAGTCATATAGGTTGTTACTTGAAACTTTAATAAGAGCCAATATGGAACTCATGATGTGGAGGAGCCGGTGTTGGACTGGGGTGTACAAAGTTAAAAATCATATAGGATCTTATACTCCACAACTCCCACATGATGAATGAGCAGTGCTCTGAAAGCTAGAGCCTCGAAATAAATCTGTTGGACTATAACCTGGTGTTGTGTGATTTTTAACATGGAGCTGTAATGGTATTGGATGCTTAATGAGGCATTCAGACATGGTATTGAATTGAATTAAATTGAATTGAATTGAGGGCACAGATTTGGGAGGTGACAGTGTCTTCAAGGACTTTGGCAAGGAAGTAGAGTCGCTCGTCTGAGTTGGGTTTTTTGATGTTTTTGATTATTGATAACAATGAATGTCTGGATGAAACCTCTGAATAGTTCAGTTAACAGTGGGAATTACTGGAAAACAGTTGAAACACATACTCTCTTAATTACATCCTGGTCATCCCTTGGTCCGAGTCTTTACAATTATATGGGAACTAGAATGGAGATGTTAATTGCATTACTATTGAGAAGAATCAGTTCTTTCATGCAATTTCCTTTTTTAACATGTTGACCTGCTCTTTACTAGCTTCTACATGTTTGAACAGAGAGAAGATATCCGCAGTCAGTTTAAATGATCCAGTTTTACATTTGACATGGGCACACCCAAACCAGTTAACTTGACAAAGGCTTCCTCAATAAAGTTGGGGACAAATTTTGAAATTGGGAGAAGTGTCCCACACATTTGTCAGTTAACAGTCTTATAGCCATAATCAGTAATGAAACAAAAAACAAGTTTCATTTGTTGTTTAGGTTGGTGATTGTACATTACCTTCTTCAAGCAATGCAGTCCCAATAATGCAGGTACACCTACAGTGCTGTTCGGGCCTGCTGTTCCAGGTTATTGAGACAGCAAGCTTGGAAGAATGTTAGTATATTTCCAAGCCAGGATAGTGTGTGACTTTGGGGTGAATGTGCAGATGGTGGTGTTCCTGTGGATCTGCTGTCCTTGTCCTTCTAGATTGGAGAAGTTGCAGGTTCAATTCAGATAACAGCAGCAGATTGTCCTCCCTGAACGGCATTTGTGAATCAAACGGTTTTCCTCTCAGTCCATTAGTTTCATGGCCACTGTTACTGGGATTAGTTATTCATTCCAGATTTAGGTACATAGGTTTCTACAAAGTTGATAGCATAACCCACTTCAAGACCAGCTCTTTCGTTTATTTATCCTTCCCATTTACCTTATTGACTTGCATTTCTCTGCTGTAACACCAATGCACTTGTTAACGTCCTCATAATTATTTGTCACAAATAAGCTGTTCTGCATAATCAGTTCGTCAGAGTGGAGTTCTTTTCATTTCCATTTATGGCCAGTGCCCACCTGTTTTTGACAGCTGCCTCTGCAATGTATTAGCTACCTTGGTAGATTATTTTCAAGCCTGATCTCTTCTTGCAGAGACCCTCCCAGGCTCAGAAGGCTTGCTGTCACCATCTTTCCACTCTCAACCACACCCTACCATGTGAAATCAGTCAGTTGTTCAGGCAGGGGTATGAGTGACCTTTGTCACAACCTGCTTCTGCCAGCTAGTCAGAGAGGGGTCTGAAAATTAAATTCCTTCACCCTAAGCTGCTCCCTTAGGTTATTGGCACAGTTTGACAGATTGGTTTGTGCTGTAGAAATACTCTGCCCAGTACTTGCTCCTCCATCATGCAGGTATCACATTGTACAATATGACATATTCGTATGAGAACTTTATTATCCAGATAAAACATAGATGATGCTTATTTGGATTTATGTAAAGTAATTTCTAGGCTTCTGTGAATATATAATAACCTGGATTAAAATTAACTTGGGTTGTAAAACCTGGTTTAATTACTGGGAAATTGTCTAAGTAGCTTTTGGCTTTATTGCCATTTAAATATAACAGTGTATAAACCACATGTTGGTGCAATCATTTGATAGCATGAGATATTGACAAGTTTACAGCACAGAAAGGCTGTGTTTGAATACCTGTAGTGGCACAAAACTACACCTTTTGATGATTTCAACGCTAGCTTTTGATTTGATGCTGAGGGCCACAAAAACCTCTTGTGGATTTTTGCACATTGCTGTGGGGTCCATATCAGTTCCACATTCCAAAATCTGGAGCTTCCAAAGTGAAAAAGGACAGTTGTGCCTCTCTTGTTTTTTCTTCAAAATGTAAATCCACCGTAATCTGTTTGTAATCAAAATCTTTTTGATCTCACTTGAAATTCTTAAGCAGTCAAATTGACCTAACCTAACCCGGTAAAGAATAGAAGAAAATTTTGTTTGGAACCACTACTGAAGCCTTCACTTACTGTCCTCTGTGAAACACAGAAATTGCCAGATGGCACAATGACATTTGTCCCATCATGCTTTACTGCCTACTTCATCAAATGAATGGATGCACTTATAGACCTTGTGCAGATGGTTTTTGCAGATGGTTTTTATGATGCATCAATAATAAACTACATTTCAGCATTATTCCCTCTTTTTCACAGATTATCCGTGTGCTATGGTGGTACTACTTCTCTAAAGTCATAGAGTTCATGGACACATTTTTCTTCATTTTACGAAAGAACTACCATCAGATCACTGTTCTGCATGTCTATCACCACGCCACCATGTTCAACATCTGGTGGTTTGTTATGAACTGGGTGCCCTGTGGTCACTGTAAGAAAGATAACAGTCTTTCTTTTTTTAGGAGATTTGTTTTTTTCTCAAAGGGCAACTAAACCTAGACTTGTTTGGATCTTTGATTCTATTCCTGTCCTTGGTGCATTAAGTCAACACTTTGGCACTGAGTATATTTGGAACTTTTTCCAACTATATTGTGTGAAGCAGAAATTCAGTGGCTTTGGCTGGAGTTGGTGCATGAGCACAGTGCCTCTTTACAGGAGGTAATAAAGCTTATTTTAGTTATGTCTGGTGCTCAGTGTTGGGCAACCTGTACATCTTCTGTGAACCCTCCTACAATTGGCTACGAACTGAATGTTTATGACCACCTTCAGTATCAAACAGTGACTGGGCTTGTCCCCTGTCCTGTTGAAAGGCAAATCACTCATAGATGACTGTTGCTGGGAAATTGAAACCAAAAAAAAATTCTAAGCATTTTAGATTTAGTTGCTCTTTAAAGCTGCAGTGTTCCTTTTCAAATTGACAGTTTTACAAACTTAACAACCAGGCATCTGTGCTTCGAAATGGTTTACTTGAAAATTCCTGTTAGATAAAATTTTAATATTCTTTTGAATTGAAAACACGCCTGCTTGAAAATGGTATAGTTCTGTCCATTTAAACATAAAACACTACTTCACAATTACTTTTGCTTAATCCACTGATCAAATAGAGGTTACTAAATTTTCATTGCCTCTTTATGCACTTGAGGTAATTCTCGTTAAGTGAATAAAAGTCCTTTTAAAAGTATTTAAGATGATCAGTGAACTAATTTTGCACAATTCTGACTGGTTTTGATTTAGGTCTGCCTAGTTCTTTGAAAAAAACAATAGAGTACAAAAGTAGACATACGAAATATCCTATTCAGTCATTGTTGATTGCAAATGAGAAGTCATTTTTCATGCCTAGTCACATTTATTGCTTTTTCTGTTAATTGAGAGGAGTTTGCAGACACAGACAGTCATGACAGTATTGTGGAGCCTGTCACATTCTTGACAGTCAGCCAGCAAAATATTCATCTTGAATATGCTTGCAATCTTTTATGTTCCTGTCATGAAAGCAATCTGATTAGTGGTAGTACGTATGTCAACCTGAGAAATTAAAACAGGCTTGAAGATTGACTCAGCTTCATAAAGACCAGATCTTTGGGAAGCCAAAGCTAATTCTAAAGCCTTATACTGAGCATTTGGACTATTTTGACGTTTTCTGCCATGTACATATAAACTTTAAATTCTAGTTTATCCAACATCCAATTCTACAAGTTGGTTGTACACATGCGAACACAACTAGGAGAAAACCCATTTTGCAGCTATGTAACCTCCAAACTGAAGGTGATTGTACATTTTTAGAGCTTAATCAGGGAAATAGAATGCCTCCTAAAATTTCTCAATGTGACTTACAAAATGTAAGCGCTATCTTTTTCAAAATTGGTAATAGTAACTCTTATCTATTAAATGCAGGAGGTTGAGGTTGGATTCCTTTGAAACGATTATGTCACGACAAACAAAAATAGTGTTTCTCAATTTTTGTATTTTTCCAGATTTTAACATTAATGTGTTTTCTTGCATACATTTCTGTTGTGTTCAGCTGATACTCTGTCTTGGTTTGCAGCTTTCTTTGGGGCCACTCTCAATAGTTTCATTCACGTTCTGATGTATTCCTATTATGGTCTTTCTGCTATCCCAGCCATGCGACCTTATCTTTGGTGGAAAAAATACATTACTCAAGGACAATTGGTGAGTGCAACGTCATTTTATTCAAATGCCAGAAATTTGTGAATAATCTCAAATTTGCCGCAGAAACATGTAAAATTATGAAGGGAATAGTTAAGATAGAAGCAGGGAGGTTGTTTCCACTGGCAGGTGAAAATAGAATTAGGAGCATAGCCTCAAAATAAGGGGGAAGCAGCTTTAGTACTGAGTCGAGGAGGAACTTCTTCACCCAAAGCACTGTTAATCTGTGGATGTCCCTGCCCAGTGAGGCTACCTTGTTGAATGTATTGAAGGCAAAGATAGATTTTTGAACAATAAAGGAATTAAGGGTTATGGTGAGCAGGTGGGGTAAGTGGAGCTAAGACCATGAAAAGATCAGCCATGATCTTGTTAAATGACAGAGCATATTTGACAGGCCAGATGGCCTACTCCTGCTCCTATTTCCTATATTCTTACTGTATTTTATCTTGTGCATGTCTTGTTTGCAGACAGTTGAATTTGTTATTTTGCACAAAAGTCTTCAGTTTTATTTAGTGCAATACAGGTCATTCTGCTATAAAACAACGGTTACGTTCCTCTTCAACCCTGTGCTGTAGAAAATCGCGCTGTGAAAAACTGCTGTAGAAAATCACAAGATTGCCATAGAAAATTGCTATACCCAATCAGTAGAAAGTTTGCATTATCCAAACAATTTGTCAATTGTGTTATAGCCAATTAGTGTTAACAAAATGCACGTTATACCTGTATTTATCTGTGGTTTTCTTCCTCCTCAAATGGTATCTGATCTCCATGCTATTATTTATGACACAGCATGCTTTCCAATTGGTAGCTGATATGTCCTTGACTGACTTTTACAAAATCTGTTTTATCTATGTACCAACCCATAAAAAGATGGCAAATAACTTCAATGTGTATATAGGAAAGAGGGAAAAAAAAGAGAGTTCTAAGTGCAATAATCCTAAAAAGGAAATAATGAGGAAAAACATTCTGTCAAGACCAGCCGGTTCAGTGGGGAAGACTGTCCAGAATAAGAGAAAACTGGGACATCTTTGATTGTCAAAATCGAAAAGTGAAATTCTGATGTTGGATATAATCTTTCGGGGGAAAGGAGGTTTTCTGAACTGTCTACATTTCTCTATATTTCTGCAGCCCATGGAGTTTGAAGAAAATAGGAATGGTCATAAATGGTCTTGTAAAGCTTGCACATCCTAGGAGCTACTAATGACAGAGGCGTGGAAATTAATGCTTCGAATGGAATAGTTGATGTAAGGGTATAAGAAGAAATGAATGTGCAGAGAAGTAATGATCGTGCTAATTTCAATATAATCATGAAATAAGCTTACAATGGAGAGAGGAAGATTGGGGCTTATCTTGTATTGTGTCCAGAGACTGGAAGAGATTTTAAAAAGACTTTCCCTAGAAATGCAGATGTATTCATAAAGTCTTGGAGTTTGCCAAACACTGAGATTTATTGAGGGGGAAAGATCTAGCTGACAGAAATGAATAGAGTTGAATCAATTTGTAAAAATTGAATGGATTGGAATTTCCATTTTAAATGATTGGAAATTGTGTGTCGAGCAATGATTGACCAAAGGTGGGGCAGTCAAGGGTGACAAAGACTGGCAAACTAAAATTTTAAAAATTGAAAGAAAACAAATTCTTCATTGCGCCTGCAGTAAGAATGCTATGAAGGCTGTGTGTAGTCTAAATAAGTTGTTAAATACAGAGCGGCATAACCATTAAAGGTTTGTGTAGGCTTGAATGATTAGTGAGCCAAGGCTATTGCTGGAGAGGAAGGGCAGCATGGGAAAGAGAAGAGAATCTCAAGGGATGCCTGAGCTAACAGAGAAAATCACGAAGCATTAACTTCAGGCCAAATGAAGGGCTTGAAAGATGCAGGATAGCAACGATCGTAGCCTAAGTAGACCACATTGTTGTAGCTGAATGGGTAAAGAGATGCTGAGTTGGAAAAAGGCTAAAATCTTACTGGTGATTGAGATGTTTTTGGGACAATGCTTTTGTAACAGCAATTGAAATAAGTATATTAATACAAAAATGATGAGCGAAATACATTAAACAAAATGAACAAAGAATGCACGAGAGGGCGGTCATGTAGAAAAATTATATACTGGTACCTAAAGAAGGGCTAAAGTAAATAACAGCATTACCATTATTATACAGTAAATTGGACATAATATTCCAGAGTATGTATCCATCAAAATCCGGAATTTACTGTCAGAGTTGCCCTGCCTTTTCAGATTTAAGATGAGGACTTTTCTTTGACCTCGAGAACGTATTTTAGCAATCTGCTGTTCTTTATCTGCATGGTATTCCCTATTGTAACCTCCTGCAAACATAGCAGGCAGGATCTAGATCTACATCTCATCTGACTCCCTTTGCCCTTCCTAAATTATCACACGACTTGTCAGATTTCCAGCACTGGAATAGTACAAATGGTCTCCTGTAAAATATGAGGCAGAAGCCCTTAGCAAACTGTTGTTCCCCAGCCAACCGGTTCATCCCTCTCGCAGGAGACTGTGTAAGGCTGACCAGACTGTCCAGAATCTTGGTGCCATATTTGAGCTCAAGCTGAGTTTTTGACCATGTTCCTGCACTGCACTAACACCATTTATTTCCACCACTGTAACATTGCTTGACACTGTACCTTGCTTCAGCTCATCTGTTGCTGAAACTCTCATCCATTGTTTGTTATCTCTACACTTGAATATTCCAATGCACTGCTGACCCATCTCCCAGTTTCTACTCTTTGTGAATTTTAGGTATTGTACACCTCTGTTGTCCATGTTCTGACTTCACCTAATACCCCTGTGACTTACATTACCTCATGTTAAGCAACACATCGATTTTAAAATTCTCATCTTTATTTTCACTTCCCGTCATGGGTTTACCTCTGTCTATTTCTGTAATCTCCACTGGCCCTGCTATTCTGACCTCTTGAGGAACGGCAAACTTCTGATTTTTATATCAGATGTGGAACTGAAAAACTATTTGTTGAGCTGGTAGACTCTGTGTTGGATGAATAGTAGCGGTCCTCCATGCATTTGGAAAAGGGAGGCCTTGAGCGGAGGGAGGGATGTGGAGAGATGGAGTGGAGGTGCCTCCACATAGCCGAGAGGATAGAGTGAAGAACCCGAAGAGAGAATTGTTTATGGAGGTGTTGGAGGTATTGCAAGTGTGAAGTGTCAAAGATAGGTCCAAATTTGGATGGTTTAAACTATACTTGTAGCCCTTGAGGAATGTCTTTTATATCAGATACGAAACCGTGTAACTGTTTGTTGAGCTGGTGGATTCTGACCTCTTCAGCATCCGTGGTTTAAATCATTGAACTCGGTTAAAGTTTATTCAGCTGTCCAGGAACTGAAACTTTGGAATTTACTTTCTGAATGTCTCCAACTCTTCTTTTCATTCCTCCTCTAAGATGCTGCTTAACACCTAACCTTTGACCAAGATTTTGGTCAGCTGTCTCAATCATGCCCTGTCTAGCTCCATGACAAAGTTTGCTTAGCAATGTTCCTGTGAAATGCCTCAGACCATAAAATATGTTACGTAAATATAAGTAGCCACAAGAACTTAGTAGCAGGAGTAGGCCATTCACACCCTGGGCCTGCCGTACTATTCTAGATCATGACTGATCATCTATTTAAAAACCATTTCCACACATCAAATAATTGCTTGCCAGTGCAGAACTTAAACATTGCTAGAAAGAGACACAAAATGGAAGCTCTATATTTTACACTCATTCCATCATGGATGAAGAAACCAAACTTTGAAAGTTGAACACCAATTTATCCTGCATGACAAAAGGCTAGATGCTGATTGGTTGCAGCATGAAGATCTGTGTAATGTCAATCTTTGTGTGCTGATTAACTTCCTGAACAGGCAGCCAGACACTGATTGGCCACAGCATTGCCATGGCAACTGCAATAGAGATTGGCATCCTCCGTGTTTGTACTAACATACACAACTCCTGTACAGGGTTGTGTATATTAGTAAATGCAGATTCTAACACATACAAATGAAACATATTGTGACCCCAACTGATAATCTAACATTGGTTTCCAATGTAATCCTTAGCACAGTCTGGATTATTTAATAAATGTCATCTAATAGAATTACATTCAATATTGGATGCTATGGGTTGTATTTTCCACTTTCATTTACAGAGGTAAATGTAAGAAAGTTAAGCTAGTATCAAATTGAAAAACACACGATGTGGCAAATGATTGCGGGTAAACCAGAAGATTGGCAATGGTTTAAAATACAACAAAAGATTACCAAAAAATCTAAAGCAGGACCTTGTAAACTCTGAGAGTAAAGTAGAAAGTTATATAAAATGGACAGTAAGAGCTTCTGCAAATATCTAAAAAGGAAGAGAGACAAAAGTGCATAGGCCGCTTAGGAAATGAGGCTGGGGAAATAATAATGGCAACCAATAAATGGCAAAGCATTCAATTAAATGCATTGTATCTGTTAGAACACACTAGTAACATGCAAAAATTACTAAATAATCAATGTGAAAAAGTTGTGGAGGAAATAGATATGATAAATATTACTAAAGAAAGTGCCTTTAGGAAACCAATGGGGTTAAAGGCTGATTAGGTTCACTGGACTTGATGGTCTGCATCCTAGGATACTAAAAGAAGTATCGACAAAGATAATGGATGCACTGAGAGTCATCTTATAGGAATTTTTAGATTCTGGAAAAGTCCCAGAGGATTGGAAAATTGCCAGTTTTCAAAATGTGAGGGAGAAAAATAGTGAACAATGGGCCAGTTAGCTTAAAGTGTGTCATTATGCAAACATTGATAAGACTTTCTTGTGAGAAATGGTTGAATAGATTGTGCCTGCACTCATTGACACACACAGCATTGCTGTCAGTTTGGAGGCAGTAATAATCCTTTAATTGGTTAATTAACAAGTCTCACTGCCTCATGTCTGCTCACAAATGCCACAGTTCCCCAATAGTGTTGCACCAGATCAGGACGCTAGCTCACAACAGAACTCCCCTCCAAAAACCAGCAGAAAAGTGAGTGACAATAGACAATAGACAGTAGGTGCAGGAGTAGGCCATTCTGCCCTTCGAGCCTGCACCACCATTCAATATGATCATGGCTGATCATCCTTAATCAGTATCCTGTTCCTGCCTTATCTCCATAACCCTTGATTCCACTATCCTTGAGAGCTCTATCCAACTCTTTCTTAAATAAATCCAGAGACTGGGCCTCCACTGCCCTCTGGGGCAGAGCATTCCACACAGCCACCACTCTCTGGGTGAAGAAGTTTCTCCCCATCTCTGTCCTAAATGGTCTACCCCGTATTTTTAAGCTGTGTCCTCTGTTTCGGCACTCACCCCGCAGCGGAAACATGTTGCCTGCCGCCAGAGTGTCCAATCCTTTGATCATCTTATATGTCCCAACCAGATCCCCTCTCAGTCTTCTAAACTCAAGGGTACACAAGCCCAGTCGCTCCAGTCTTTCAGCATAAGGTAGTCCCGCCATTCCAGGAATTGACCTCGTGAACCTACGCTGCATTCCCTCAATAGCCAGAATGTCTCTCCTCAAATTTGGAGACCAGAACTGCACACAGTACTCCAGGTGTGGTCACACCAGGGCCCTGTACAGCCGCAGAAGGACCTCTTTGCT
>NC_057712.1:34715631-34728973 GCF_004010195.1 Chiloscyllium plagiosum
AGCCACGGCCACCCATGCCTCCTCCTAGGATCTTTCTTCCTTTTTGGAATGAACTGATCCTGCATCTTCTGCATTATGCACAGAAATATCTGCCGTTGTTCCTCCACTGTCATCCCTGCTAAGGTATTGCACCATTGAACTTTGGCCAGCTCCTCCCTCATAGCTCCATAGTTCCCTTTATTCAACTGAAATATTGTCACTTACAATTGTACCCTCTCCCTCTCAAATTGTAGATTGAAACTTATTGTATTATGGTCACTACTTCCCAGTGGCTCCTTCACTTTGAGGTCCCTGATCAATTCTGGTTCTGCACAAAACCAGATCCAGAATTGCCTTCTCCCTGGTAGGCTCCAGCACCAGCTGTTCTAAGAATCCATCTCGGAGGCACCCTTTCTTGAGTGGATAGCTTTCAGCAAAGTAAGAAGCAAGGGCTGACTGCAACATTGAGACTATCATTTCCAATCAGATATTGTTTGAGCGCATTCTCAGAAATTAGAGAGAGGGAGAAATTTATTTCGTTAGTTGAAAGCAAGATGTTTGAGAATTAATATAAAGGTGGGCTGGGAAGAGAAGGAATCAAATGGAAGAGTTTTATACCAATCAATGAAATAAATGAAGCAGTGGAATGAAATATTAAGCATGCGGGATTAATTTATGTGGTTCACACATCGAGAAAAGCAATATACTGAGTATATTAGATGTTTTAAGGAAGGCAAAAGCATTTAAGGGGTGGGAAAGAGAGAGAGATGAGGCAGGCAATTTTAACTTCTCCACTTTGGGGCTTGTCTATTGGAAATTGCCTGGTTTTCATGCTGCTAAAAATGCATTTGTCCTCTGCCACATTATTGTGCCAAGCCTGAGAAGTGGAATAATAGCTCAGAGGTTTCACTTTATTTCAGACCAAAGTGATCTTTGAGAAGGATCTATTTTGTGAGTTGGGGTGAGGCAAGGGTTAAAATGGGGTCACCTGGGTGTGGAAAGTGGGATGGCGAGAAGATTTCTGGTGCTCATTATGTGTTAATGCCATCATAAACATGCCATAAATGTGCTCTTTAATTTCTGTTTCTAGCAAATTACAAACAGATTCTTTAAGAATGCATTTTCAATTTGGCTGGGAATAACCATCAAAGAACAGAGATCTCTGTCTAAGATGTCATTAGGGTACTGAAGGCTGTGCAATTTTCCTTTCACCCTTTCATGACCAGGTATGGGCAGCAGTGGAAGTATTTTTGCATTGTCAGAGCTGTTTGGTAAAGGGTCAGTGAAAGATCTACTTTATGGTATTCAACCAAGAACTACATTGTGACTCTAAATTGCTGTTAAAGAAGGAATCTGGAGCTGGTACTGAGCTTAATTTAGAGACTTAAAAAACATACTGATAAAATTACAGTCTGACATTTGGTGTGCGAACATCGTAGAAGGAGTTGTCAACTGTGCTAATAAGTAGCAATAACTGATTACTGTTACTTTCCTATAAGCTCAGCAGAATTTCAGTTTCCAGGTGTAAATAAGCCAAAGCAGTTATAACAGAGCCTGTGAGAAGTTCTCTCTCTGTCTTGTACTTTCTCTCTCTCTCTCTCTCTCTCTCTCTCTCACTCACTCACACTAACACACACACACACACACACAGAGCTGTGATTAGTTCAGTAGTATTAGTTTTAGTATGGTGTTCTAAAGCTGTATTTACTTTGTTGTTTTTTATATATATATTTAGATTCAAAAATTCTGATTTTAGTTTGCAATTTTTCCAGCTCCAGTTTGTTCTAACGATAATTCAGACCAGTTTCGGTGTAGTCTGGCCGTGTGGATTTCCAAGTGGCTGGCTGTACTTCCAGATTGGCTACATGATCTCTCTGATTATACTCTTCACTAATTTCTATATTCAGGTAAGTTATTATGTTCGGCATCTGTTTCATCTGCACCCATACACTATGTACCACTTAATATTTTCAATTATATATGAAAATCCTGATCAGTGGCGAGTGAGTCAAAGTGGTTTTGCGTGGTTTAGGGCATAAGAACAAGGAGCTGGAGGAGGCAATTCATTTACCATCTAATAAAATCATAGTTGATCTCAGCTCAGCCTCAATTCCACTTTCCTGCTCGCTCCCCATAACTCTTTAATCTGTTACTAATTATTAAAATGTCAATTTCGTCCTTAAATTTACTCAATCTTCCACTCTGGGGTAGTGAATTCCACAGATTTGTGACCCTTTGAGAGAAGTAATTGCTCCTTGTCTCTGTCTTAAATCTGCCACCCTTCAGACTAAAACTGTGACCTCTCGTTCCAGATTGTCCCATAAGGGGAAACATTTGTTCAGTGTCTATTTTGTCAATCCCTTTAGCATCTTATCTGTCTCAATCAAATCAATTTTCATTCTTTTCAATTCCAGTGAGTATAGGCTTAAATGGTTCAATCTCTCTTCAAAAGACAAAATTTTCATCTTAGTGATGCGAATTTGGAATGAGCTGTCATTGGAAATGGTAGAGGCGGATAAAATTACAATGTTCAAAAAACATTTGGACAGGTGCATGGACCGGAAAGGTTTAGAGGGATAAGTGTAGGCAAATGGAACTAGTTCAATTAGGAAACCTGGTCGGCATGGCTGAGTTGGGCTGAAAGGTCTGTTTCTGTGTGCTATGACTCTGGAATAACCTATGCACTTCCTCTAAACTGCTTCAAATGCAGTTGCATCCTTCCTCAAGTAATGAGCCAAAACTCCAGTAGTACTCCAGGAGTAGTCTCACCTATGCCTTATACAGTTTCAAAAGTGCTCCTCTACTCCATACTCCATACCTTCAGCAATAAATGCCAAAATTCCATCTGCCATCCTTATACCTCCTGTACCTGCATGCTTCGCTTTCTGTGATTCCTGAACAAAAACATCCAGATTCCTCTGCACTAAAGCATTTTGAGGTTTCTCTCCATTTAGATAATAAGTTACCTTTTACTTTTATCTGTCAACCTTTGGCCTATTCACCAAATCAATCCATATCCATTTGTAAATTTCTTGTTTCTTCATTGCAACTTTCTTTCCCACTTATTTTAGTGTCATCTGCAAATTTGGCTATAGTGCCTCCCATCCCTGACCCAAGTCGTTCATTTAGATTGTAAGTAGTGCGGCCTGAGAAATGAATCCTGTGGCACCCCACTAGTTATAGTTTGCCAACAAAAAGAGACCCCTTTATCCTGGTTCTCTTTCTGTTGGCTAGCCAGTTCTCTATCCAAGCTAATAAATTACCCCTAACCCCTTGTGATCTTGTGTGTTAAGATCACAAGATCAGCACCATATCAAAATATCTTCTGGACGTCCAGGTATATTACATCTACAAGACCCTCCTTGGCTTGTTACATCTTTGAAGGACTCTAGCAAATTAGTCAAGCATGTTTTACCCTTCATAAAACCAAGCTACTGAATTACTGAATTGCGTTTTGACTTTCCTGTTACCACTTCCTTAATAATAGATTCCAACAATTTCCCTTTGAGACATTAAACTATCTAGTCTATAGTTCCTACTTTGTGCTTCCCTTTATTGAATAAGGACCTTATATTAGTTTTTATCCAATCCACTGATACCTTTTCAGAATACAGGGAGTTTTTGGAATATTACAACCGCTATCTATGCTGCAAGTTCCTTTAAAGTAAGTACTCTCCTGGAATACTGTGTCCCGTTCTTGTCGCTCAGTTATAGAAAGGATATTATCAAGCTGGAGAGGGTTCAGAAGAGATTTACCAGGATGTTGCCAGATACGGAAGGTTTGAGTTACAAAGAAAGGCTGGATAGCCTGGCGCTTTTTATTCACTGGAGCATAGAATGTTGAGAGGCAACCTGATAGAAGTTTATAAAATAATGAGAGGGAGAGATAGAGTTAATGGTAGTTGTCTTTTCCATAGAATGGGGGATTTCAAGACTAGGAGGCACATTTGTAAGGTGAGAGGAGAGAGATTTAAAAAGATTTAAAAGGCAAATGTTTTACACAGAGGATGGTTCATGTGTGGAATGAACTTCCTGAGGAAGTGGTGGGTGCCGTTTCAATTACAACTTTTAAAAGACATTTGGATAGACACATGAATAGGAAAGGTTTAGAGGGATATGGCCGGAAGCAGGCAGGTGGGACTAGATTATTTTGGGATTATGTTCGGCATGGGATTATGGTTAGACCGAAGGGTCTGTTTCCATACTGTATGATTCTATGTAAACAAGTGCAGTCTTTTAAAGATCAAAGAGGTACATTACCTGATGCTTGAGAGATATTGGGCTGTTTTGACAGACAGATTCCGCACAGGCTTTCTTTATTCTACCATCATTAACACATACTAATTTTTATTAACTGGGTAATAAGATATCTAATCATCTGTATTCATTCCAACTAGTCGTCTTACCAATTGTAAGTAAATCACTTAAAATCATCAAGTATTGAAGACAAGAAAGCTATTTAACCCATTGTAGAAAGACTCTGTTAAAGCACCTAATGCTTTTGTGGTTTGCAGCTGCAATGCACTTTTACATGCCCTGTTAGGCTTTGTATTGAGAAGAATTCCCTGATATCAATCTTAAAGTTGCCTTTTATTAGCTTTAATGTATGCTCACTTGTGTTATGCAATTGAATTTAAAATAATTTTATGGATTTATCTTTAGTGTTCTGTTAACCATTTCATTTACCTCCTCTGGATCAACTCTAAAAGCACATTCTTTTAACTCTAACACACAGACACACACATATACACACACACACAAACACAGACACAGACACAGACACACACACACAGACACACTCACGCTCTCTCTCACTCTCTGTCCATGGTAGGAAGCAGTCTTGTGAGGCTTTGACCAGAGTCTGTTCTGACTTCTAGTCTGTTGCTCTGGCCATGTAAATCCTTTGGGCTTTGCTAAGTGTTGCTCTTCATTGATTGAAATTTTGAACATTAACTGTACTAAACAACCTCTTTCAAATTAACCTTCAACATCATCCATGGAATACTTAACTTGACCATTTCCTTTTTTCAAGCAGTCCTCCACAGTTGTTTAAATTTTATTCAGTCGTTCTTCCAATTAAATATTTTCTGATTTGCCTCCCTTGATTCCACTGCCCATGGTATTTTGATACCATCTATAAATTTGACCAATTTGTATTGGTTTTCTGAATGTAAACCATTGTAAATCAGAAACTGTTATGGTCCCTAACACTGACCCCAACGAGTACTCATAACCTCTACACTGACATAGTAACTTTTAAAACAAATGCGTTTTCTTCACAGCTTTCATCTCACCTGACAGCCTTTGATGCAGAACTTTGCCCAAGTCTGTTTTGAAAGTCAAGGGACATCACATCGTAGGCTGTCAGCTCATGGAGCATAACATTTGGTCAAAAGGAATTTGGTCTCTCATTTAGAATCCTTCCCAGTAGAAATTATCCAGGAGATCCACTTTGAAAGCCAGGCAAGAGGAAAGACAGACAGACTTCTAGATCTTACAAAAAACGTTTCTACCAAACTGGCCCATTGACCAGGCAAGCGATAGTTACAAATTCACAAGTACCAGTTAGAATTAGTAAAAACACATTGGCACTAACCCAGCTCTTGATGAAATTCTGCTGAGAGACAAGTGAAACCACTAAAAACAATGTGGCTTAGTTATTCTGGTCTCTACTGCATTTGGGGTTGTTTAAACATTTTTGACAGTAGGAGAGCAAAGGACCTCCTCAACAATTTCATCACAATAATGACATGCTATGTATAGTCTAGCAAAGAAATACTGGCATCAAAATAATGAAGTTTAATTTAAATAATGCATGACCATATCCCAGGTAAACTCAGAGCATGTCACATCGACATTGTGAGGAAAGGTTTCAGATTACTGGTCTCAAGCCTTTTTAAAGAAAGCCTTTCATTCTGTTGTTTTCAAAACAGTTTTAGCACTTTCATATTCGATATCAGTAATGTGAGGTCTTGACCAGGGCACCAAAATAATTTTCTTCTTGGAGCCTTCTTCTTGAGATTTTTCTTGAGGGCTACTCTTTGGTTTAGAGGAGCTTTATTTTGGTTTTCAGGGCCTCCTCTTCATTATCAGTAAATCATTTATTAGAGGATACAGTCATGAAGTAACAAAAGTTTCTGAATTTATGTTGACATTTGGAGTATTGGGGCATGCACAAAAACAAAATTAGAAGAATTCATCAATATTTTATTAATCCTCCATTAAAGGCCACAACAAGCAAAGAAAGCATTATCAGACACCTCAGTGTTTAAACTGACACGAGACAACAGGCATAAATTAGCAACAGTTATTTTTCAAAATAACTGGCACACACTTCTTCACACACAAAAAAAAGCACCCTAAACACATCTCCCACAAAGGGGGGTGAAGTCGCAGCTAATGTGTTTTCTTTGCATATGCATAAAACTGGAAGAGTTTAACAAGGCAGTTACCATCCTTTTTACTGCACCTCAGATTTCAGTCAGAGATTTAAATGTAACGGTTCACAGTGTTCTATTAGTATCCTCAACATTTCCTCTCACATGGCTGCTCCTGAGCTAATAAGGTCTTAAGCCAAAGATTCCACATTCATTTGGATAGAATTCATTACCTCGGTGATTTCAGATTTCCCTGGCTTCTCACGAGTTGAGTGGTCTTTTGTTGACAAGTTCAAACAATATGCATCCTTTGCAGCTTCCATCCTAACCCTGTGGTTTGCCTTCTCCCTCCTGTCCCTTCTCTTGCCAACCTCACTTACAGCCTCTATATCTTCTGCCTCGACCTGTGTATTCCCAGCCGCAGTAGTCCCATTTTCCAGTCTCATCCTCAGATCCTGCTTCTCCAGATTCCTCAGCCCCTTGTTCACTCACTTTCCGTCCTTTCTTTCTTATTCTCTGTCTGATCACATGGTGTTTTCTTTCTCGAATTTGTTGCTGGTAGTGAGCCTATCAGCAGTAAATGGGAGAGAGAATCAGTCTGTGATTGCACAGAGATAACTTTCCATTCCATGTACAGAGCAATGTTTCTTCCATTGGTTGGCCCCATGATTGAATTTTTCCATATGTCCTGAGAGTTTCATGTACGAATTGACCTGCGTTGCTGTATTCTGAGCACTGCTCCTGATGGAGAGGGTGCTGTCCATGTGGTTAGGCTAGATTGTTTGTGACTCTGACTTACCTATAAAATACAAGCATGAATGACTCATCTGATATAATATCTGGAAATACCTCACCAATTCATGGTTAGACCCTTGCAGAGAATTAGGCCCTAATTTTAACTGCCTGACAGAAACAAGGCAGAGGGGGTGGGAGAGGGCTGTTACAATAACTTACTGATCTATCTTCCTGTCATATCCTGATATTCAGTTTCCAAACTTCTTCTTTTGATCAATAGTATTAATTGAAGGCTGGGGTTGGAATTAATTGAGGGCTTGGGTAGTGGTGATGCAGAGAGATGCCTCTATGATCAAACTATCAAGAGCCAGACATGGGAGAAGCCCAGAAGGTGAATTTAAAGTTTTACTCTAGGTTTCCCTGTGGAATAGGAGTGTTTCTCAGAGCCTCATGCTGGAGATTTGGGCTTTGGTTTCTTCACTCCCTTCCAAACCTGGTGTCTCCTTTTAGGGCATGTTGGCCGAGAGTCATGTGCTGTCTCAGGTCTCCACTCTGCCCCTCAGTCAGTTAGTAAGTCTGTCGGGGACTGGGACTTTGCAAACCAAGCGCTGCAGGTAAATACAATTCCTGTTAAAATAGAAATCTTAAATGTCATTATCTGGGGCTGCAATCATTTTGTCAAACCTATGTATAAATGTATGCATTTCTATATAAAATGTAAGACACTGGTGAGAGGTTGTAATTGTTCTTTATTTTTTATGGGATCACATTTAAAAAAAACTGTTATCTATGCCTTTAAGAAAAATTGCTTGTATACAAGATACGTATTCATTAGAATTGCCTACAAGTGGGCTCACTGTGCAATGCTTTGCAAAAGAAACTCCATTTATTTCTTTGCTCTTTTGTGTTTGAACAATTTCAGACCTACAAGAAAAAGAGTGCTTTCAAAAGCAAAGACTGTCTAAATGGTTCTACAATAGCTGCGAATGGACACACAAATGGCCTTTCTACACAGATGGATCATTATTCAGAAAAGAAAACTCACTAAGATCGATCCCTGGGCTAGAACCGCGTTTTGTCAGCACACTAAGAGTTTTGTGATGTCTTGAGGCAATTTCAAAAGTTACCAATGTGTTAACTATATCCAGTCTGCATTATATAGCCATATAGGGTAGGGATTTGGAACTGAATATTGTTGTGATCAATAGAAAAATGAATTTAGAGAAACTTCCATTTGTGAAAGTGTACCTAAGTGATAGAAAGGTATGGAAAATAATATCAGCCCTATATAGTTTCAAAAATGATAGGATATTTCCTACACTAGAGCAATGGACCCCAGTGTGAATCAGGTAAAATGTGGTCGATTTTAGTTTACAACACTGTTGTTGCCTTACTGCGTTTTGTGTGTTAGGTACTGTCTTGTATTTACTTTAATCTTAAACCATATTTATATGTTTCAACTGAAATGTAATTTGGCACAGGGTGTTGACCCACATGCCTTAGTTTTAGCTAAAGTTGCAATGCTGCATAATTATTATGTTTTAAATGTTTCGATAATCCATACCTCTTTGTTGACTATAAATAATTGACTTGCTTGTTTTAACAACATAAGGTGTGTTGAGTTGCTGCCACAGTGTAGGAGCAGATAACTGAGTACTGCATAGGTATGTTTTACACAGTCAAATTCTCTTAAGTGCAAATGACTATCCAACAATGGACAACTGCTGAGCATATCCAGCTTATGCATCCAGTTCGACTGAATGGTCGACAATTGAGTGAAAGTCTACTCTTGTCACTGTTGCTCCTGGACCAAGTTCCAAGTTAACAGCCCTTCATCATGTACGCCTTGTTACTGGCCTAAAATTCCAGTCGTTCTTCTCAGGTATTTCCACAATTGTTTGTTCATTGTGACAGTTTGCACTGGTAGTGCAGAATTAAGGCTGTAGTTTATTAGCTCCCGAGACCTTCCGCTTTTGTGTAAATGCTGAAAGCCTTGTGTGCTGCTGAGATCTTTTTTTTTAAAAAAGTTGGAAATGCAGAGTAAGTCTGATAAAGATCTGAGAGAGAAAAATCTGTTTTTGTTTCAGTTGCTGACTGAGCTACTTTGTATCCTTAAGATTTGCTACTTTTATTTCAGATTTCCGGCATTCTTTTTCGTAAACAAAAACCATTCTGTGCTGTTGACCTAAGCTGAGACACACTTTTATTTCAAGGGTACACTCCTATTTTGAAGGGTTGGCTGTTTGGCTAAAGCCTATTTGTGGCACATCATGCAAAAATAAAGGTTATGAAGTAACTGAATTATATTGTTATACTTACCTGTGTCTTGTGAATGAGGTGAATTAACTGTCGGGACTGTACCTTAATTGCTGTGGCCAGGTTGTGTGATGTACATGTGGTCATGGTCTCATTACATCCAAAATGCAAAACATTTCTGTGTGTATACTGATGTTTGTGTGGCGTATTGTTGTGTAGGTGCAGCAGCACTGTTAGGTTATGAGGAATTTGAGACCCTAGAAGTAAATGTGACATTTTTCACTCAGTACATGTTCAAAATATTTGATGGGGTATAGTCCTTCAGCCTTCTTGTGATGGGTGAACTTGTATTGATAGGTAAATAGAGAGTTTTCACTCTATGAGAATGTCTTGATTGTCTCTTGATTCTGGGGCAGCACATTATGTCTTTAATCAGGCAGTAAATGCCATGGATGAGTAGCTAAAAGAAGTGCAAAGATTCCATATCTTCCAGAGGTGCACTGAAAAGCCTGCTGTAATTGAAACAGATTTAAGCCGTAGTACACACTGGAAAGTTGATTTTTTTTTCTGTCTAAATAATTTTATTTTAAAGTTGCAGTGAATATCACTATTTATTAAAATGAACTAATGTTTCTGAGGTATCAAATTATTTAAAGTATAACATTTATGCAGCAGTGTCACTTTAAATAACTTTTGCAGTTACACATATGCCTTAAAAATAAATTGCAGGGTCCAAGGTTTTGCTGCAGGCTTACCCAATGGTTTAAGTGAGGTCTGTGCAAAAACAAAGTTCATGCAGTTTCTAATTTACATTAATCAGCAGTATGATGACTCTAATTCTCTTACCCATATTTGAATTAAATGTTCATTAATAACCAGTAGGTCTCAAATGCTTCAATGTTACATTAACAGATTTTGTGATATACTCTCAAACAAACCATATATTGGTCTTTATTACTAATGAGTCAGTGTCATAGCTAATGAAATATTATCCCTAAATATTAAAAAAAACCTGATCCCTTTAATTGGATGTCTTATTTTTGGTGTTATATACTGAGTGAGTCTTTGGTCATGGTGATTCTATTTATGAACATTTCAGTAAAATTGCCATGCTTTGTATAGCCCATACAGGGGATATAATGTGAAGCAACTTCCTTTCCCATCCTACCCGGAACAGAGTTTGCACACTTTACCTGTAAGTTCTGGGCTCGTAAGCATTAGCTGAAGCTAAGGCGGAAGTTACAGCTGTCAGTCATTATCCAAAGTGTAGCAGACAATTTCAGACTTTTTAAAAAAACCCCAACTTACAGGTAAAGTGTGCAAACCCTGTTCCGGGTAGGATGGGAAAAGAAGTTGCTTCACATTATATCCCCTTCATCGTATGAAGCAGCAATCAATTTATGGAAAGGTTTAACCAATATTCTACTTGAATTTTACTAATTTGGATAAAAGTTACTGAAACTGTACCTGAAAATACAATTTGAGTCTTTCTAGTCAGTCAAACAATTATTCACTTTGTGAAAATATCCTGAAAGGCACTTGTTTCATCAAATGACAACATGTTTTACAAGAGAATAATCAGTGTACATTTTGTGGTTCCACATATAACATTTATAATGGGAGCAAAAGCTTTGAATATAGAGTTATCAATGGTCAACTTTCTAAAGAGCCAGGGTCTATCGATTGCATATTAGGTTTGAGGTTGTTTTAAATGCTGCAAAGACAAGAATCAAAGCCCGACTGTGAATGCTTATACAATGCAATGTAGGATAAGCACGCACATACATACAAACTAAACCATGGGATATCAAAGAGCAGTATCTTCAGATGGGCCAGAATATGCAGCCAATGTTGAGACTTGCTTGAATTGCTGAAGCAGTTCTTTCCATTTCAAATATTGGTGCAGAGTAACAGTCTTGGGTTCTTCAGAGTTTTGCATTAGATTCCCCCTATATCTCAAAAGAAAGTAACCACTTGGTTTGTGGGGCTTAATTGAAGACTGCATTACAACCTATAAGCAATGCCGTTCTTATTGAAGTACAACATTCTGTATCCCTTTTCTCATACAGGCACTGAATATTTCGGGTAATGCTGCTCTCAAATCTCAAATTACATTTTAAAAAAAAACTTTAATCATGAGTGTGCTGGTTTAACCTGTGTCTGAGTAACTTGTACATTCACCAGTTGTAACCTCTGCAAATGGATTCAAAGTTCACAAAATTAAAATCTTTACTCAACTTGAAATGTGGTCCCAGTCCATTTATAACTTGGTGATATGAAAATGTGTTGCTGGAAAAGCACAGCAGGTCAGGCAGCATCCGAGGAGCAGGAGAATTGACGTGAGATAAGGTGGGGGGGGAGGGGAAATGAGGAAACTGGAGTACATCCCTTGTGGTTGGAGGGTTCCTAGGCGGAAGATGAGGCACTCTTCCTCCAGCCGTCGTGTTGCTATGGTCTGGCTATAACTTGGTGATATGAGTAACACATGCACATGGGCAGTTTGCTCCCACTTAAAAGTATTTCTGCTAACACATGCTGAAGATGGTGTTTACTTATTGGTCTCTACTGGTGTAGAAATCCTGATTTAAGTGCTGACAGTGTTGTACAATAAGTCTATTTCCAGGGATTCTGTGAGCCAACTGAAGATGGTAGATCTCTGTAACCATTTGCAGAGGCAGCATTGTTGTCTGGAAGCTGAATAATCCAACTGCTGTTTGTTGATAACATGTTCTTCAGCTTTGGGAGTGAACTGGCAACTGCATAAAAAATGGCAAATCACAATATTTGGACAACAGTTAATGTAGAGGTTTCATTAAGATGATCACTACTGGTCTTTATAAAGGGAAGTTGTTTTACTCAGGACCAATAGTTGCACAGACTCAGTAGTTAAATTAGATATCCCTGACCATGTCTAGGTTGGGATGCACAGTTAATCAGCACTCCTTCATCGTAAATGAGGCCGTAAACCACTGACATGCTGTTTATTGTTTTAAATGCTTTCAGTGGCATTATCTCCTCTGCTGATTGGCTGGTGAATCAGTACATAGAGTCATAGAGATGTACATCATGGAAACAGACCCGTCCATGCCGACCAGCTATCCCAACCCAATCTAGTCCCACCTGCCAGCACCCAGCCCATATCCCTCCAAACCCTTCCTATTCATATACCCATCCAAATGCCTCTTAAATGTTGCAATTGTAACAGCCTCCACCATATCCTCTGGCAGCTCATTCCATACACATACCACCCTCTGCGTGAAAAAGTTGCCCCTTAGGTCTCTTTTATATCTTTCCCCTCTCACCCTAAACCTATGCCATTCTAATTCTGGACTCCCCGACCCCAGGAAAAAGACTTTGTCTATTTATCCTATCCATGTCCCTCATAATTTTGTAAACCTCTATAAGGTCACCCCTCAGCCTCCGACGCTCCAGGGAAAACAGCCCCAGCCTGTTCAGCCTCTCCCCGTAGCTCAAATCCTCCAACCCTGGCAACATCCTTGTAGATCTTTTCTGAACCCTATCTTTCCGATAGGAAGGAGACCAGAATTGCACGCAATATTCCAACAGTGGCCTAACCAATGTCCTGTACAGCCGCAACATGACCTCCCAACTCCTGTACTCAATACTCTGATCAATAAAGGAAAGCATACCAAGCGCCTTCTTCACTATCCTATCTACCTGCGATTCCACTTTCAAGGAGCTATGAACCTACACTCCAAGGTCTCTTTGTTCAGCAACACTCCCTATGATCTTTCCATTAAAGTGTATAAGTCCTGCTAAGATTTGCTTTCCCAAAATGCAGCACCTCGCATTTATCTGAATTAAACTCCATCTGCCACTTCTCAGTCCATTGGCCCATCCAGATCCTGTTGTAATCTGAGGTAACCCTCTTCGCTGTCCACTACACCTCCAATTTTGGTATCATCTGCAAACTTACTAACTGTACCTCTTATGCTCGCATCCAAATCATTTATGTAAATGACAAAAAGTAGAGG
>NC_057712.1:34728987-34762815 GCF_004010195.1 Chiloscyllium plagiosum
CAGTTCTGTATCCAAATGGCTAGTTCTCCCTGTATTCCATGAGATCTAACCTTGCTAATCAGTCTCCCATGTGGAACCTTGTCGAACGCCTTACCTAAGTCCATATAGATCACATCTATTGCTCTGCCCTCATCAATCTTCTTTGTTACTTCTTCAGAAAACACAATCAAGTTTGTGAGACATGATTTCCCACGCACAAAGCCATGTTGACTATCCCTAATCAGTCTTTGCCTTTCCAAATACATATACATCCTGCCCCTCAGGATTCCCTCCAACAACTTGCCCACCACTGTCATCAGGCTCACCGGTCTATAGTTCCCTGGGTTGTCTTTACCGCCCTTCCTAAACAATGGCACTACGTTTGCCAACCTCCAGTCTTCCGGCACCTCACCTGTGACTATCGATGATACAAATATCTCAGCAAGAGGCCCAGTAATCACTTCTCTAGCTTCCCACAGAGTTCTCAGGTACACCTGATCAGGTCCTGGGGATTTATCCACTTTTAACCATTTCAAGACATCTAGCACTTCCTCCATATTCATTTAGTATCTCCCATTTTCTGTGGCTCCACACAAAGGCCGCCTTGCTGATCTTTGAGGGGCCCCATTCTCTCCATAGTTACCCTTTTGTCCTTTAATATATTTGTAAAAACTCTTTGGATTCTCCTTAATTCTATTTGCCAGAGCTATCTCATGTCCCCGTTTTGCCCTCCTGATTTCCCTCTTAAGTATACTCCTACTTTCTTTATACTCTTCTAAGGATTCACTCGATCTATCCTGTCTATACCTGACATATGCTTCCTTCTTTTTCTTAACCAAACCCTCAATTTCTTTAGTCATCCAGCATTCCCTATACCTACTAGCCTTCCCTTTCACCCTGACAGGAATATACTTTTTCTGGATTCTCGTTATCTCATTTCTGAAGGCTTTCCCATTTTCCAGCCATCCCTTTACCTGCGAACATCTGCCTCCAATCAGCTTTCGAAAGTTCTTGCCTAATACTGTCAAAATTGGCCTTTCTCCAATTTAGAACTTCAACTTTTAGATCTGGTCTATCCTTTTCCATCACTATTTTAAAACGAATAGAATTATGGTCGCTGGCCCCAAAGTGCTCCCCCACTGACACCTCAGTCACCTGCCCTGCCTTATTTCCCAAGAGTAGGTCTAGTTTTGCACCTTCTCTAGTAGGTACATCCACATACTGAATCAGAAAATTGTCTTGTACATACTTAAGAAATTCCTCTCCATCTAAACCTTCAACACTATGGCAGTCCCAGTCGATGTTTGGAAAGTTAAAATCCCCTACCATAACTACTCTATTATTCTTACAGATAGCTGATATATTCTTATAGTGTATGGCAGGCAGATCCGGTTGCTTAAAGCTAGCACCTTTTAAAGGGGCGATGTATTATGGCTGGAAGTGAGTCTAGTCTGTGAAGTGAGCTGCAAGATTTTGAGATCCCAATGGAGGCATTTATAAATGAGAGAAAACAGGAGAAATGTTATGTTTCTGTAGGGGCCAAGACAGAGAGTGGGGGTAACATCTTTCAGACACTTGCTCCAAAATCAAAGGGAGCAGACGCTCAATGCTCAGGTCCTAGGTATAGTTGAATTAACCTCACGTGTACTGAAATCATAGTGAGAGAAAAGCATCTTTAGATGCCACAACTTACAAATAACCTCAGCCAACTCCTGAATGCTGCTATCACTGTCAGGTCCGGATTCTTAACTGACATTCACATGTCTCATACCGCTTTAAAAGGCACCCACATCTCTCAGCTTTGACATGATGTCAGCTATTCAACCATTAAAGCCTCATCACTCAACGGATTTCACAACACTCAGTAACGCAGTCTATAATGCAGGATGAAGTGGTGCACAAGTGGATGCGTCAGGGACTCACCAGAGAGAGGCAGGTGCAACTATACATTCGGGCCCATGTTTTTGGGGCCGTCCATTGGTAAGGCTGCTATTGAAGGCCACAGTCATCCTCATTACTAATCCTCATATTCTGCCTGCCACCACTTCCCACATTGGTTTGTTTCTCATGCCATAAGCATACGGCTCATTTCAACGCCCTCCCTGCACCACAACCAGGTCCTTAGGTCTTGCCCCTTCCAGGTACCCAACCTGGCTAGGTAGTAGAGAAACATAAATGAGGCAGTTATGGTTAAGATACATTTACTTAGATGTGGTCACCAGCAGTGGCTCAGTTAATAGCACTCTTGCCTCTGGGTTCAATTCCTACTGCAGGGGAGCACACAAGAGGACTTACCAGTGCAATGCTGAAGAAATGCTGCTGTGTCAGAGGTGCTATCTTTTGCATCAGATGTTAAATGGAAATGTTCATTTGTCCTTTCGTATGAATGTAAAAGATCTCATGGCACCATTTCAAAGAATGGCATGTGAGTCATTTGTTCCTGGTGTCCTTAACCTTCAGTCAAGATTCCAAGAACAAATTATCTGGCCTTAATCACACTGTTGTTAGTGGGAGCTTGCATTGCACGAGTTAGCTGCCCTGTTTTTTGCATTTGGAAGTATATGACTGTTGTACCATTCAGGTCATATAGCACAGAAATAGACCCTTCAGTCTAACTCATCCGTGCTGACCAGACATCCCAATCTGACCTAATCTCATTTGCCAGCATTTGGTCCATATCCTTCTAAACCCTCCCTATTCATATACCCATCCAGATGCCTTTTAAGTGTTTTAAGTGTTACAGCCTCTGGGCGGTACGGTGGCACAGTGGTCAGCACTGCTGCCTCACAGCACCAGAGACCTGGGTTCAATTCCCACCTCAGGCGACTGACTGTGTGGAGTTTGCATATTCTCCCCGTGTCTGCGTGGGTTTCCTCCGGATGCTCCAGTTTCCTCCCACAGTCCAAAAATGTGCAGGTTAGGTGAATTGGCCATGCTAAATTACCTGTGGTATAGGGGAAAGGGTCTGGGTGGGTTGTGCTTCGGCAGGTCGGTGTGGACTTGTTGGGTGGAAGGGCCTGTTTCCACACTGTGCATAATCTAATCTAACCTCCTCCTCTGGCAGCCCATTCTCTGCGTAAAAAAGAAATAACCCTCAGGTCCTTTTTAAATCTTTCCCCTCTCACCTTGAACCTATGGCCTTCAGTTTTGGACTCCCCTACCCTGGGAAAAGGACCTTAGGCTATTTGCTGCATCCAGCCACTCATAATTTTATGAACCGCTGTAAGGTCACCCTTCAGCCTCTGATGTTCAAGGGAAAATAGCCCAGACTATTCAGCCTCTTCTATATCTCAAACCTTCCAATCCCAGCCACATCCTTGTAAATCTTTTCTGCACCCTCTCAAGTTTAACAACATCCTTCCTTTAGAAGGGTGGCCAGAATTGTATGCAGTATTCGAAAAGTTCTTCAAGGACCTTTTGGGCAGTGCAGGGGTGCTGGGTTTCCATCCTCATTTCCTCCTCATGTTCCTCCTCATCCCAATTCTGTGTAGCTGGTGGCAAGTGCTGTCACCCTATGGTTGCAAGATGAAGCATTCAGTGGACAACACTGCTGAGTACTGCAGGGCTGTTCCAGGGTGATTCAGGTAGCAGAAACGTTGCTTCAGTACTCCAAAATATTCTGCTCAGTGATATTTTATGTGGCAGCATTGCTTTCTTTTTTTCCGTGCTGTCATGTTGTCAGAGAACAGCCTGGTCGCTTGGTTTTTGTTTCCGGTGGTGACTGAACTACAGCTGGCACAGCGCTACTGAATGAATGTATCACAACCTCTGCCAGGATTCCAGGCTTTGTCCTGCGGATTGTGCTGCTAGCAGTCACATGTCAGCTGGAGGTTGACCAAGTGGAATACTTGATATTTCCGGTACAAAGCAAAGTTGATGAACGGTGCCTGTAAATAAATGTGTGTGCATTCAGTGCCATTGGGTAAGTTCCAAGCCCAACAAAGCCACATTTTTGCTCTGCCTGTTTCTCTCTGATTAAAAAATGATGGAAATACAGCAAGCTCACTTTAAACAGAGGGTCACAGTGGCCTCCTTAACACACCAGTCGATAGCAAACTGCAAGGTGTTGCAGAAAATTCCACCTCCAGCCTGGAAGATTTCAGATCCATAAATGTTCATTGCCTGGTCACCCTCATTACCACTAGCATTATGACCTTTGTCCTGCTCTGCAATTGCTGTTGTGGCTACAGCAAGTGGCAGATTTCAGTGTAGGCCTCCTTGGTAAAATGTAGACATGTTGTTTTCTTTATTCATTCACAGGATGAGGGCGTTGCTGGCTGGGTTAGCATTTATTGCCCATCTCTAATTGCCCAAAGAGCAGTAAAGAGTCAACTACATTGCTGTGGGTCTGGAGTCACATGTAGGTAAGGATGATCAGGTATGGATGGCAGTTTCCTTCCCAAGAGGATGTTAGTGAACCAGAAGGGCTTTTCCCGACAACGGATTAACAATCATTACTAAGCACTTAATTCCAGGTATATATTGAACTCACATTTCACCATCTGCCATGGCAGGGTTCAAACCCCGGTCCCCAGAGCATTTCCTGGGTTGCTGGATTAACAGTCCAGCGATAATACTAAGCCTTTGCCTCCCCGTTGCTTACAATGCTCCTGACAGGTTCAAGAAGAGGAATTGCTGCCTGAGCAACTTGGGTGGATTTGACATGCTGTGAACTTTTCCCTCCATTCTCATCCTCTAGATTCTAGCACTGCTCTTGCTTTGTATGAGCTCACTTTATTGATCGGGTTATGATGCGTCCTTGGAAGAAGATCCATTGCTACACCCAAATTGAAGTTATGCAGCGGCCTTGAAGTCAGCAAAAGTCCGTGTAATTGCCCCAGCACTACTTGTAAACTTCTGTAACATTAAATAAATGCAGAAAGCATCAAACATTTGTGAATCAAAGCAAAACCAGAAGAAATCAGTCGGGAACTAACCTGGAAGAAGACGATGATTCCTTTAAATAGAGCTGGTGACAAAACTTCCTGATCCCAAGTGTTTTATTTATGTAAGTTCAGGAGAGTTGAAGGTTTGAGCTCTAAAATGGCAATGCCGGCATCAATACACTGTTTTGCATACTTCTGATTGTCATCATTGCACTCACGAGTAATCTCACCAACATGGCATCCAGTGCTTTTTGCTGCAAACATATGTTCGGCAGATACAAACAGCAGAGGTCTGGGGCACTTTGTTAGTGCCAATCTAGGCAGTTCTCTAGTCAGGTTTGAAATTTTGAAAAATTTAACTTCCTGTTGGGGGTTAATACTATACCCTTTGTCTTTACCCTTTGTCTTTACCCTACCCAGCTCCTTTGATTCTGTCATAGTTACTGATGTCCAGGATGATCTCATTAAAGGAGGTGACAGGTCTGTCACTTCCACGCTCTATTCTACTTCAGATCGATTTGCTTTCACAACGTTCCAACGAAGGAGCAGAATTTGAACGCGTAAAAGATCAACAGTTCAGCTTCTTCTTTCTTCAATTACTAAACAGATGCCAAAGTGTACGATCATACAAGCGTGTGCCACCGACCATATGGGTATTGGCAAACATAGGTTGTCACTGTCCTTGCCTGGGTTTCTGAATATTTCTTCATCCTTTGCTATTTTATTGGTATGGGGACTCCGGAGTTAGGGAGATGTGCAGTTTCTAATCATAATTAACAAACAAGTTGGTAATCTATTTGATGGAGTGCCACTCAAGCCAGTACCATCAGTACTCACAAACAAAGTGAGTAGTTCAGTGTTCTTGGTGCCAGGACCAGTATCACTGAAGCAAAGACCAGAACTCTTGGAGCCAGTTCCAAATACCAGAGTGTACTGGTCTTATACTGGTCCATGCTTCTGGCTCTTCTCTCTGGGTCATTGGGATCTGCAAGTGATGTTGCCTTTATGCATACTTTAGCCCAAATTAGATTAAGTGAAGGTCCTAAAGTTACAATGCCTTTATAAGCGTAAATGTTCCATTTCATGTGTAAATATGCTCTGCCCACATTAGTGCACATTCAGCCCTGATGCATCAGCATAAAACCATAAGACCATAAGACATAGGAACAGAAATTAGGCCATTTGGCCCATCGAGTCTGCTCCACAATTCAAGCATGGCTCATAGATTTTTCAACCTCATTCTCCTGTTTTCTCCCTGTAAGCTTTGATCCCTTTGGCAATCAAGAACTTATCTATCTCTGTTTTAAATATACTCAATGACCTGGTCTCCACAGCCTTCTGTGGCAATGAATTCCACAGACTCACCACTCTCTGGCTGAAGAAGTTTCTCCTTATCTCTGTTCAAAAGTATCTTTCCTTTACTCTCAGGCTGTGCCCTCAAATCCTTGTCTCTCCTGTCAATGGATATATCTTGGAGAAAGTGAGGACTGCAGATGCTGGGGATAAAGTCCACTCTGTCCAGGCTGTTCAGTATTCTGTTAATTTCAATCAGATCCCCCCTCATCCTTCTAAACACCATCACATATAGACCCAGGGTCCTCAAATGTTCCCCACATGTTAAGCCTTTCATTTCTGGGATCATTCTTGTGAACCTCCTCTGGACCCACTCCAGGGCCAGTACATCCTTCCTGAGGTATGAGGCCCAAAATTGCTCGCAATACACTAAATGTGGTCTGACCAGAGCTTTGTAAAACCTCAGAAGTACATCCCTGCTTTTATATTCCAGTCCACTTGAGATGAGTGAATTTGTATTTGCCTTCCTAGCTACCAACTCAACCTGCACGAGAAACCTGGACTGGGACTATCAAATCCCTTTGCACTTCAGATTTCTGAATTTTCTAAATGGGGAGAAAATTCAGCACTCGTACTGCAGAGGTTCAGGAGTACGGTTCACTGCCACTTACTTGTAGGCAATTAAGGATGGGCAACACACACACTGGTCGAGCCAGCAACAACCATATCCTGTGAAAGAATAAAACAAATTGCTCAATTTTCTAGTATGTACATGCACACAACCCTCAATATCTTATTATTTCTGTTTGAATGTTGTCTGTGAATGAGTGCATCTATTTATAAAATCTTACGTTTTATATATCTCCAATATTTATTACATGAAAATACATCATTATTTGGTCACACTCCATTTCTGTTCTCCAGACACACTGGCAACTAGTCCACTTTGTAAAGACACATTTACTTAAACTTGCATTTGTGCTGGTTCCTGCACCCCATTATACTCGCAAACCGATTGCATTCTAGTCACCTTTGCTACTGCTATAATCCTGCCTGCTTTGGTGCTGCTTGTTCTACTCAGTATATCCATTCTTACAGTCTAAGGCCAGTTTGAGGGTCCCTGTATAAAGTCATTTGCCCTAAACTGGACTGTCTTATGTTTGGGAAAGCATGGAGGCCACCACCAAAATGGTGTGTTTCTTTTAAAGTAAGTATCTGAAGTTCACCACCTGATTAAGGAGCTGCACTCCTAAAGCTTGTGAATTCAAATAAGCCTGTTGGACCTGGTTGTGTGACTTCTGACTTTGTCCACCCCAGTCCACCACCAGCACTTCCATATCATGGCTACAAGTTTATGTAGCACTCACAGTGGCACATGTTTGCCTCATCTGTTTTAGTGAATATCCATACAGGTATCCTGTATTTGAAATAATATTCAAATCCCTTTACAATTTCATTGTGGGAAAAATGTCAATTCTAAGCTCTTCCTAATACATGAGAAGCTGTTTGTTTATCTCCTGGCATTACAACATCGAATGGAATTGTATAAATATACTGGGTGTGGTGGCAAGACATTAGCAGGAAGTTTGAGACAATACTTTGTGGTGGCGCACATTTTTGAGCCATGGAAAGCTTTCCAACAAACTTCAAACAAAGGCAAAGTACTGGAGCTCCAAAATACGAAGTGCTGGAGAAATTCAGCAGGATTGGCCGCAGCTGTGGAGACGAAAAGAGAGTTAACATTTCACACAGAACACAACACTTTGGATCAGAAAAGCAATTCGTGCAACTGAATTGCTGTCGGATGCTTTTCCTGATGGTGATTTTGGAACAGGTCTCACACCAGATGATTTATAGAGTGTATTTTTGTAAATCACATGTAAAACCACAACTTGGGTGAGGCTCTGCAGCAGTTCACACCTCACCCTTATAACATGAACATAACACAGAAAAACACACTATGCTGCTTTGATCTCTCCCTCTTGAAGCATGTTTACTGTTACAAAATATTGAAGGCCAGGTTTTGCTTTCACTGATCAGTTATCTGCCTGTGCAGCAAACATTCTGTATAATTTGTTTCTCTTGTATCTAACTGCTATTTAATTTAAAGTCTGCTCATGAAGGTTGTGTAGATATTTTCTAACCAATCTATTCAGAGATGCTATTTCACATCTCTGGCACACATGGAACTTAAATCTGGGCTTCCTGGCTCAGAGATAGGAACACTACCACAACACCACAACAATCCCTGTATGAAAGCTGATTAATAAACTTGGCCTTATAAGTTGCAAAAGGTTGACAAAATAGGAACCACTTCTACTGTTTCTGCATCACAAGCAAAATTGCAAGGGAACACTAATTCATCAACAGACAATATTTTGCCACTAGATCAGTCATTACATTTTCTCTTAATTATACCCCTGGATCTTAATCAGATCCAGGTCTTTACAGATCATGTCACTTATACCTGTCTACCTCAGAACAGAACCTTTCTGAGGCATTCCCAGAATTCTATTGTCTGTTGCTATCTGGTTTGCAATAACATACTAAAGGTTGGAATGACTCTTCCCAACAATACTCCACTAGTCTACTGGAGGAGTATTGGCAAATCAGGCAGGACTTACACACTTAATGGTAAATTTCTGGGAAGTGTTGCTGAACAAAGAGACCTTGGAATGCAGGTTCATTGTTTCATGAAAGCAGAGTCCCAGGTCAACAGGATACTGAAGAAAGCATTTGGTATGCTTTCCCTTATTGGTCAGAGCACTGAGTATAAGAGTTGGGAGGTAATGTTGTGGCTGTATAAGATATTGGTTAGGTCACTTTTGAAATACTACGAGCAATTCTGGTCTCACTGCTATAGGAAGGATGTTGTGAAATTTGAAATGGTTTAGAAAAGGGTTACAGGGATGTTGCCAAGGTTAGAAGGTTTGAGCTGTCGGGAGAGGTTGAATAGGGAAGGGCTTTCCTCCCTGGAGCATTGGAGGCTGAGGGGTGACCTTATAGAGGTTTATAAAACCATGAGGTGTATGGATAGGGTGAATAGGCAAGGTCTTTTCCCTGGGGGGGTGGAGGTCCAAAACTGGAGGGTATAGGTTTAAGTTAAGAGGAGAAAGATTTAAAAGGGAACCGAGGGGCAACATTTTCACACAGAGAGTGGTGTGTGTATGGAATGAATTGCCAGAGGAAGTGGTGGATGCTGATACAATTACAACATTTAATTAGGTATATGGATGGGTATATGAATAGGAAGGACTTAGAGGGATATGGGTCAAGATTAGAGTAGTGCTGGAAAAGCAGAGCAGGTCAACAGCATCCAAAGAGCAGGAAAATTGATGTTTTGGGCAAAAGCCCTTAATCAGGAATGGTCTCTTTCCATGCTGTAAAACTCTATGACTCTATCTGAGAGAGAAGACATTATATAACTCACCTCATCACCTGCATGATCCTCTTTAAGCCAGAACATCATCCTGACATGGATCTGTGTTGCTGCTCCTGAATTCTGGCAGGGTCTCATTCCTGATGAAGAGCTTTTGCCCGAAATGTCGATTTTCTTGCATCTTGGATGCTGCTTGACCTGCTAATGTTTTTTTTTAGATTAGATTACTTACAGTATGGAAACAGGCCCTTCGGCCCAACAAGTCCACACCGCCCCGCGCTGCTCCTGAATTCTGGCAGGGTCTCATTCCTGATGAAGAGCTTTTGCCCGAAATGTTGATTTTCTTGCATCTTGGATGCTGCCTGACCTGCTAGTGTTTTTTTTTAGATTAGATTACTTACAGTGTGGAAACAGGCCCTTCGGCCCAACAAGTCCACACCGCCCCGCCGAAGCACAACCCACCCATACCCCTACATTTACCCCTTACCTAACACTACGTGACTGTGGGAGGAAACTGGAGCACCCAGAGGAAACCCACACAGACACGGGGAGAATGTGCAAACTCCACACAGTCAGTCGCCTGAGGCGGGAATTGAACCCGGGTCTCTGGCGCTGTGAGACAGCACTGTGCCACCGTGCCACCCACTTTTTTTCATTACAGTGTGGAAACAGGCCCTTCGGCCCAACAAGTCCACACCGACCCGCCGAAACGCAACCCACCCATTCCCCTACATTTATCCTTTACCCACCCATTCCCCTATATTTATCCCTTACCTAACACTACGGGCAATTTAGCATGGCCAATTCACCGTACCTGCACATCTTTGGACTGTGGGAGGAAACCGGAGCACCCGGAGGAAACCCACGCAGACACAGGGAGAACGTGCAAACTCCACACAGTCAGTCGCATAAGGCGGGAATTGAACCCAGGTCTCTGGCTCTGTGAGGCAGCAGTGCTAACCACTGTGCCACCTTGCCGCCCATAGTTCTTTCAGCACTAGTCTAATCTTAACTTTAACCTCCAGCATCTGCTGTACCCACTTTCGTTTAGAGGGGTATGGACCAAATGCAGGACAAATGGGACTAGATTTACTTAGTATATCTGTTCAACATGGATGAGTTGGACTGAATGGTCTGTTTCCATGCTGTAAAACTCTATGACTCTATCTGAGAGAGAAGACATTATATAACTCACCTCACCACCTAACATGGATCTGTGTTGCTGCTTCTGAATTCTGGCAGGGTCAAAATCGTTCCTTGGAGCATTATGGGTGCAGCGGTTCACCACCTCCTTCTCAAGGGCTATTAGGGATGGGCAATAAATGCTGGCCCAGCCACATTACATGAATGAACAAAAAGCTCTGTGAAGCAAGTAATTCAACAGAATATTTAACTCAAGAATAATTCTTCAATAAATATTTAGAATTGAGCCAGAATATCTACACATACTTCACAGATTGTGGCAAAGCATTTGGTTATGTTTATCATTAACAGCTAATAGACATGTTACTGAAATATGATACTGAAACTAAAACTTTTGAGGTTTATCCAGAGTCTTCGTTAAGACTAACTAATGAGCATCAGGATAGAAATTGGACAATCATGCATGTTTCAAGTAATGGGAGGAGTACAACGAGGCTGTGTTCTATCACCAAAATTACTCAGTCTGTAAACAGAACAAAAGTTTAGAGACATAAATGTGCTTCCAGGACAAGAAACATTCATAACATAGCCATATTTATATGAAAAGTAGCACTTAACTTTAACTCAAGCAAATAAAAAACAGATTGGAAGAAAAGCTTAAGGGAGAAGTGACATTTTATTCCCAATGCACTTTGTCTTATTTTATAAATTAGTAGATCATATCAACTAAAGGATCACATTGACCTGAATGAATGACCTATGCAGTGACTGTTGTATTATTGGCAAATAGAGCAACCAACCAGCAGTGTCCTTCAATCAGAAAAGAGTTTAAAGACCAGTTCACTTATATTTGTGTTGTCAAAACCTTAAGATAAGAAAACAGATGTTCTATACTGTTGGTTTTGGTTGCCATATGTCCACGATTTCAGTGCCTCAAGACCATCGTACCTCAAACTGTATTGGATCTCCCCACCTGTAATTATCTTATTATCTTCTTAACCAGCTATTCATTTTGCTCTTTATGAAAGGTTATAATTGACACAATATTAAATGCTTTGGTTGGCAGTCTCTAGTGTATATCCACTGCGTGTGGAGAAAAATGGTATTGGCTAATTTAGTAGTTAATTGCTCGTGGTCATCTTCTCCAGGTCTGTGCTCACTGGCTTAAATTGAATCAACAGCTTTTCCTCAGCAGCGTAGAAGCCTATGTCTCTTTCTGAGAGGTGAACAGTTTTGATCTCACTTTTATAAAGAAGCTGTACATAATTTTATATGAATTTGCACAGTGTCACAGACAGCAATTGATATACTCACATTAAACATGTGAAGACCAAAGTGAGTATGGCTACTCAATTATTATTGGACATAAAATTGGTTTATTCTGATTTTGCTAACAATGCAGTTTTAGGGGTAGATCTTGGGCAGACAGAACATTCACCCATTTACAGACAGAACATTCACCCACTTACAGACAAAACATTCACCCACTTACAGACAGAACATTCACCTACTTACCAGCTGTTCCTCTGGGAGAGTGGGGATGGGAGGCACATATTATCCAGTCTGGTGCTCATCTCATTGCCAGACCTGGGGAGTGCCAACTTCAGGGAGTTTGCTGTTGGGTGGGAGTTTGGTGAAGGCTAGTCTGAAAGGTTTCAGATACACATTTGGCCTATTTCTCTGGATTCCACACTTTGACACAAGGCTGTGCATAGATGGCAGAGCTATTGAATTGCCTAAGGCAACATAACAGTGAAATTGATTTCACTGGAAAAGTGAATCAGACAGAATGTAAAAACTTGTCTCTGATTAATATCATCCATTTTGCACTTTGACCATGTACAAATTTCCACCCATCTTTAAGATCATTTAGTACATCAAAGTGATGATCTATGAGAGGTCACTCAATAGCAATTGAATTTTATATTGAAATCTTGAAAAAAACGCACAGAGGCCATTATCCTGTCACCAAGTTACACTTTATTTACATGTGCACAGTATACAGGACTTGACTAGACAGTTCAAAGTCAGTACCTAGAATGCAGAGACCTTCTGAATCTCCTGTTTATATCTGTCAGCCAGGGCTCCCTGATTGGCCCATGTTAACAGCCCAAGTCAAGGATCTCATTGTCTATGAGATTCCATCTGGTTCCAATCACTACAAACTTTACATAAAATGATTTAACTTAGGAATTGGATGAACCAACCCCATAATGAGACTTGTCATGGCTGACACGGCCTTCAAAAGCTGACAACACCCTCCAAATAAAGTCTCAAATTCTTATCTATTAGGGATTCAATCTTGATTTCGAGAATGGCTAATGTGGCTGTTCATTCTTTTAGATAAAAGCCAACGGGCAGAAACAAGTTGTTTCACCAAGCTAGTCTATTACAGTGGCTTATGCGCCACATGAACCTCCTCACAACATATTGAACTTAACCCTATCATCATAATCCTCTGATTAAAGATCTCACAGATACAGTAACTACTGTTGGTGGAAATATAATCAGAAAAGACAGAATTTTGGAATGTAGAGAAATGACTCACCATATATGTTATGTCATGGATCCTCACCACAGTCACCTTGGTGAAGGATGTATTTGGTGGATTTGTTTCAGGAAGTCTCTCGTGTAGATTGGGATCTAAATGGTCTGATGTGTTGAATGTGCTAAAGGAAAACCATTTGATTGTGTAATGAGAAGTGGCTTATGTTTGAAACAAGATTTAGTTTATTGTACGATAGCAAACAGTTGCAAGTTGCACTGGTGCAATGATAGTGTCCCTGTCTCTGAAATAGGAGGCCTGTACTCAAGTCTCACATGCTCCAAAACTGTGTCATGACATGTCTGAACAGGTCGATTAGAAATACTACATTGGTATGATAGGTAATCTTACTGAGATTCTGAGGGAGACTTAGATGATCGTTTGACTGCCTTTGAGATCCAATGTTCTCCAACTCAAATCCACATGATGTCATCATACTGGGAAGTGCTTAAAGCATCCCTCAACCATAACCCTTTCAGAGCCTGACAACTTATACAGCAATGCTTTTTTTAGAACTCTCCCTTCTTAAGAGGCAATAAATGAAACTTTGTTTAGCTCCCAATGTGGGTGGATTTAGGTCAGGCAGGCAGAAAAAAAATTAGAATTTGACGAAATCGACCTTCAATGGGCATCCTGTATTTCTACCATGCATCATATGATTTCCGCCACTATTTCTTTGCAAGAAGTAACATATATTCTTTTTAAGGATTTTTTGCTCAACCTGTCTTCAGTTTAACGCATTGACAATCTCATTAGATAAATGAAATCTGTGAGTTCTAGCAATTGCAACAAGAAGGCACAATGGTCAACATCTGCAAAGGACAATCTCAATGCATAGTTAGCCTTGTGTTGTGCAGCTTGTCATGCCTTTTGTTTTAGAAAAAGTACTTTTATTGTTTTCACTTGATTTCTGATAGAACCTGTTTGAAATAATATTGTTTCCTACATTCACAGTGGGTTGGGTTCTTAACAAGATCAAAATGGCAAGGAATCTCCCACGGTTTGGATAGTCAGGAATCGCACCTGGATGCATAACCTGAGTCCCACTCTAAATTCCAAAAAAGCCAGTAGTGAGAGTTGTTTTCAAGATAGTAATTTCCCAGCCTTGAAAGACAACTGAAATTTTTTGAGGTTAACTTAAAAGTGAGCGAAAAATTTAGTTGTAATGTGGTAAACATCAAAAAATAAGTCCTCTGTCATTTTGATGGCAAACTTTACAGGGATTCAACCATTTTCTATGAGACACCACATTTCCCATCCTCTCCTTTTCCAAGTTTTCGACAGGAAGGATCTTGGGTTTGAAGCATTTGCAGTTTGAGCCAAATTTGTCAGCACTTCCTCGTGCTTCTCTCCTAAAACCTTGAAAGCTTGTCTTTTGCTGTCCAATGCAAAAGTCTGAGACTTGAAACTCAGAATCTGTTCTTTGAATCTGTCAGCTTGACAACCTTGGCTTTATCTGCACTGATAATGCTAATGGAACATTGTTTTAATGTGGTTTGAAACAGATTATTTTCTTTCTCCTGATTTAGCTATTCCTGTGTTAATGCCTGCCGGACAGTTTCTCCAATATAATGTTACTGAAATAACTGCACAGAGGGTGTCATCCTGCCACCAAGTCCACCACTATTTACATGAGCACTGAACATGGGCTGTGACCAGCACTTAAAGCCAGTCCCTACACTAAGGAGATTCTCTGAATCTCCTGATTATATCTGTCAGCCAGAGCTCCCTGATTTGTCCAGAGTAACAACCCCAATCAAGGATCTCACAGTCAATGCGATTCACCTATCCTTCATTCCAATCACTACATCCCTCTTTGCCTAATTCTGGAAACCCAGGTCCGGTTCCTCTGACTCAGACACAGGAGGCATGTACTGCACTGCAGCCCGTCTCTTGCATCCGGGACATCTTGGGAGAGTTTCCTCTCCTTCTGGTGGTAACGATATCAAGGCTGCATCTACCTTGGTCTTGGAAGCTTCCTCAATGCTAGATGGAGGGGAAGAACCCACTGTTTCTGACAGGCTTTCTGGGGGGCCAGGTATATTTTGCTTCTCCTCAGTTTGCGCGATAGCAGCTTTCAGGCAATCCACATGTTTGTTCAGGTCTGCCTCACCTATCCGAACTTTGTACATCACCAGACCTGACCTCATGTCGACCTCACCTCGTACCCATGCCGGCACCAAACTTTGCCACCTGAAGTAAACTGCCTCTCTCACTTAGAGAAGATATGTAACTGAATGCACTAACAAATACAGCGAGAGAGAGAGAGAGAGAGACTGGAGGTGAGGCATGTAACTTTATATCACAATGCCACATGTTGTGATATTGTGGCAGGTTGAAAGGTACAGGGCTGTCTATAACTCTGCTGAAACCAGGATGACCCTAATACATAATCACCCACATGTACATACACAAATATTCAGATACACACACACACACACACATATGCACACAAAGAAAGGAACTCAAGAAGAACTGGCAAGAACTTAGAAATGAGTGAGTCACTGACTGATTCCTGACTCATCTATAGTTGAGGTGCCTAAAACAAACAGTTGCAATCTGACAGTGATCAATTGGCTACTAGGAAAAGTAGATCTTTGGCTTTGAGGTTTTACAGAACAATAAAACGGAATTCTTGAATCTATTGCCAAAGCACAAAAGTTGAGAATTCCTCAAGTCCAATGTTATACGGAGGCCTTTAATTGGCTCTAAGCAGACACCGAGCTTAAAGGTCTCTATACTGGGCTATTCCACAATTGTATGCTTTTTTTCAGCTGTCAGAGTTTTTAAGGTTGAGACTACGATTTTGAAGCTGTTACCAAATTTCCCTCATTTGCAACTTTCCTTTATGCACTATCATCCAGTATGGAGGGGTGATAGATATGGAGCTTGTGTTGTTAAGTGTTTCTCATTTTTAACACAGATGAGGGGGAATGTTTTTTTCTTAGAGAGGATCAATAGCCTGAAAAGTTCTCTTACTCAGACAGCAGGGATTCTTTTTCTGAGTTGGCAGAGAGAACGTCCACTGGATTTCAGTAAGATCAAGGCAACAGTAGCCAACTTCACAGCCTCAGAGGCAGCACTGTTTCTGTGGGAAAGTCGGCTTTATCCAGATAGTGTACAGAGATAGAGGTTTATACTTTACGTCACAGCCACACACTTGCCAAGGCCATGGTTGACTCAGGAATCTGGAAATGCTCAAATGATAGACGTAGAAACAGAAGCTAATGTTAACGAGCAGGAAAACCAAACATTGTGCTTCATCTGCCAGCAAGAGAAGGCAGCGCATAGAAGATGAGAGTGGAAGGATTGAAGACATAATTCCTACACTTACTGTCAAAATGCAAGTCAGAGATTCACAATCAACTTTCATCAGTGATATAACATCAACAACATCTGCTAACTTGGAAAGGACAATATAAGAAATCCCTAAGTGAAGTTCCCTTGCTCAAAACTGATGTGGAGCTGACTAATTATTCCAGTGAGATTATTCCAGAGCCAGGCCAAGTCAGAGTCCAGCCTCCAACATGAGGAAACTGGAAACAAAGACATGTCAGTTGAAATGGAAGTGATAGAGTGCCTTGTTTTCATCAGTGGCTCTGATGGGTGGAAAATGCTGAGTCTATGCCTACTGCCACAAGTGACAAAACTATTAAAACACTTGGGTTGCAATTTATGGATCATCACAGGTGCTAGTATCAGATAATGGTACCCAATTTAATTCAGAAGATTCTGAAATAGTTTTGAGTAAGAAGCAGCCAAACACACACGAATACCAGCAAATCACTCAATATTGAATGATGATGCAGAGCAAAGTGCACTTAGAGAAGCATAGAAAATAAGAGCATAAAGTCCATTCAGCCTTTGAAGCATGCACTGCCATTCATTATAATCATGGCTGACCATCTAGTTCTGTATCCTGTTCTCACTTTCTACCATACCTTTGGTCCTTTTTAACGAAAAAAACTACATCAAACCCATTTTTGAAACCATCAATGTTTTGGCCTCAACCTCTTTATGTGGCAGAGAAGTCCACAGGTTTACCATCCTCTGAGTGAAGAAATTTCTCCTCATCTCAACTTTAAATGGTTCACCATGTAGCCTTAGACTACGAACCCCTGGTACTGGACTTACTGGTCATAGAGAACATCCTTCCTGTGTTTACCCTGTCTAGTCCTGTTTTACAGTTTTCTATGAGACTCCCCCCTCTTTCTTTTAACCCCTCTGAATGTAGTCCTAACTGATTCAATGTCTCTTCATATATCATCCCATATTGAAGATGGCCTTTGCAGAAGTATTTTCAAGTTGGCAAGCCAAGCAACAAGTTACGTATTTCTTCATGACACAGGGTAGACAATTTTACGATCTCTGACGGATTGACCTCACAGCACACATTAGATTACTCACCTCATGAGTTAATGTTTAACTGTGGGGACAATATTTTATCAATAACAAAGTAAGAGTAAAGCAAGACGTGAAGGTGTGCCAGGAAACGCAAGGATAAGGCTTAGACAATTCAGTACTGGTCAGAAGGTGAAGGTGAAAAACCACTGAGAAGCAGAATACATGATGAGGTTTTGTAATGGAATCACATATTTTTCCTTTTGGAACTATAAGCGGATAAGAAAGATGGACTCCATTACCAGGGCAGTTTTCAACTTGGGGAAATCCAGCAGTGCACATTTTTAGCTGCGCGAGAGAACATTGTTTATCGAAGCAATGATGGGGGTACCTTAAATTAGAGTGGCACTGAGAGTCTTTAGTTTAGGAAAGGTTCTGCCTGGTGGCACACAGTACTTCATTGGTTGAGCTGCAGTTGGTACAAAGCTGTAAATGCATGGGGGAGCCAGAGTTCATGAAACTACCTCTCCATCTCTGTCTTGTCCCCTCTCTTTCCATGTGGATCTTCAAAATGTTATTTCACCATGTCTTCAGTGTTTTCTCCACCCGTAATATGTCAAACTGTCTGTCTTTTGACCATGTTAATCGTGAATGAGTGAGTGTGTTTTTTAAAAGGGTATCATTTAAGCTGTACTGTAAGTTGATAAGAAATGAGTTCTTTCTATTGCAATTAGTTAAAGTTAATTGTATTTCAATAAAAGAGTTCTTTTCTGTTAATGATGAAACCTTGTGTAAATTGCTGTAGTCCACTGAGATTTTGTGAATAGAATGTGGAACAGTGGGGGAATATTATTAATGCGCTTTTCCCAATTAAATCATGACAATTTGTTGGAAAGAGACTGGATGCATGCACATATCTAGTGAAGACTGGAGAGACACTACATCTGAGTCCTATAAATTATTTGCTTGAAAGAGGAAATCTGACAAAGGGTGAGCATGATAAACCTTATATAATCCAAATTTCTCCTACATCTTAAATTGAAAGAGAGAAAAGCAGTAAAGGTCAAAATGAAAATCAAGAAGGAAATGAGACCTTGCCATTATTAATGAGCTAAGCATTGGAACTGTAGTCATTGGAACCAGATAGATCTTATTGACTATGAGATCCCTGATTTGGGTTGTTAACCTGGGCCAATCAGGGAGCCCTGGCTGACAGATATAAACAGGAGATTCAGAGAATCTCCTGACTTAAGGGACTGACTCGAACTTGCTGGCCACAGCCAGTGTACTGTGCACATGTAAATAAAGGATGGATTGGTGACGAGATACTGGCCTCTACGGAACTATTTCAGGAAAAAAAGTGAGTCAGGGTCATTCCAGCTTCAGGATGCTGGCAAATTGGACTAGATTGATTTGGGATATCTGGTCATCTTGGATGGGTTAGACCAAAGGGTTTGTTTCCACAATGTATAACTCCATGTCTCTATGACCAATAGGCTGCTGCTTATATCAGTACCCAGCCAAGGTCTAATCTAAGGCAGCCAAGGCACTATCTATACTGATGTGATAGAACAGATCTCCAAAGTATTGAAAGTAAATTCTCAAGCAAAGTATTGTGAACAAAACCTTCCCCATTAGCTCTGTTGGTGCTATGTTTCAGCAATAAAGTTTCAACTTTGATCTCCAGCATCTGCAGACCTCACTTTCTCCTCAAAGTAAATTCTCAAGCAAAGTATTGTGAACAAAACCTTCCCCATTAGCTCTGTTGGTGCTATGTTTCCAGGAGTTTGAATCAGTCTCCTCAATAGTCACTCTGTTCTCTCACCTTGCATTAAACAGGAAAATTCAGGAAGCTCAGGAAACTTGTGGATACAACGTTAAATTTTAAATTATGTTGCAATGTCATCCCAGTTGAGTGATTAGCACTGGTTAATAGGCGACCTGTGTCTCCTTGTTCATAACCAGCTTCATATACACAGGTGTCAGCAGGCTGGAGTCGACATCATGTTGTGCTTGTCCTTTGCTGGATTATCCTTCTTCTATTTGCAGCCAAACCCCTGTGCAATTAATTTAAACTCTTACTACTTTATCAATTCTTACAACTCACATTCATTGAAAAAAGTCTTGTAAAATTGGCAGGTCTCATGAAAGCAAATATCTCTTGTGGTTGTGGGAGTTGGAGTTTAATAAAATTTGAAGCCTGACTGATGGATCAATAGATTATTCAGACAGCCAAGATATTGTGACAGGCCACATGTGGATAAAGAGATCTTCACGTTTCTGTCTTTATTTTCATTTATTAATGGTATGGAACACAAGCTCACAATTTTCTGGCTGACAGTTTTAGATTTACTTCATTGATTGTCATAATGTTTCACACTACAGCAGGAAATTATCTGCTTTTAGTTTGTTATTACAAGCTTAAACCCAATGTTTTAAAGATAGAAAAGTCTATTTTAGTGCTTTGCTGGCTCTTTTTGCCTTACCCTCAGTGCCGGCCTACCTGATCTTGACTTGAGTTGATTTTTCTTCTCATGTACCTTGTAGAGGTTTACAAAATTATGAGGGGCATGGTAAATAGGCAAAGTCTTTTCCCTGGGGTCGGGGAGTCCAGAACTAGAGGGCATAGGTTTAGGGTGAGAGGGGAAAGAGATAAAAGAGACCTATGGGGCAACTTTTTCACACAGAGGGTGGTACATGTATGGAATGAGCTGCCAGAGGAAGTGATGGAGGCTGGTACAATTGCAACATTTAAGGAGCATTTGGATGGGTATATGAATAGGAAGGGTTTGGAGGGATATGTGCTGGGTGCTGGCAAGTGGGACTAGATTGGGTTGGGATATCTGGTCGGCATGGACGGTTTGGACCAAAGGGTCTGTTTCCATGCTGTACATCTCTATGACTCTATTACTTTAGTTCTGCGCTCATTCATTTAAAACCATTCATAAACGGCATTTGGTAACGTTAAAGATCAATGCATATGCATCCTCAGGTCCCTCGATTGCTCAACACTGTCCCCTATATCGGATATCCTCTCTTCTGCCAAAAGTCATCACCTCACACTTCTCAGTAATCAAACATTCTTATCAATTATCCTTCCATCCAGCTAACCCATCCGTCTCATCAAGACATTAGGACAAATAGGCTTGGCCAAAAAATAGCCTTGAAAGAATGTCTTAAAGAGGAAAGATGGGGAGGGACATAGGTTTAGGGAAAGTGTTCCAGAACTTAGAGCCGAGACAACTGAAAGTACAGTTGCCAACACTGTGATGAAAAAAAAAACTAGGACCTGAATTGAATAGGTTGGAGGGTTGTGATGTTGAATTGAAGGAGATTACAAGGAAGGAGAGAGGAAAAGCCATTTGAGGGATTTGAAAACAATGATGAGACTTTTAGAATTACAAGGCATACGCAGGGTTGAGGGCACCAGAGATCTGAATCAATTCAATGTAAAATGGGTGCGCAGTGGGAGGTTAATCAGATAGATCACTGGGACAGTCAAACCTGAACGTAACAAAGACAGCAATGAAGGTTTCATCAACTGATGAGCTGAGGTAGTGCTTCAGATATATGTAGCACTGTTAACTAAAAAAAAAAAGTATTTTTATGTGAGTATCCCTTGGCATAACTTCAGGGCCAACACCCTCAAGAACAACGTGCAATTATCAGCAAGACAATCAATAACTTGTATCCTTGTACAGTCAAAATAACTGCGATGTGATACAATTATTTTTTTCAATAGGATCTATCTAGCAATAAAGTGCAGCCAATGCAGAAATGACCTCGATAGTTGCTGGGAGCAGAGGAAAACATATGAACACAAACCTGGCAATGTGATAGAAACTCAAGGTCCAAAAGGTTAAGAAACAAAGTCAGACTTTTTTTCCATTACGGAATTAGTGAAGTTCACTTAAAAGTTGAGGGTACTCTTGTTACCAGAACAGCAATTTCAATGTGGACAAGCACTCACATTTTTAAACAGCAACAATTAGTTTAACAATTTTAAATGAAATCAGGAAGTGCTGCAGATTCTCAGCAGGACTGGCATCAACAGCAGAGAGAGAAGCAGAGCTAATGTTTCACAACAATGACCTTCATTCTCAAGTCCAAATGTCAGTCTTGATAAAAATGCATCAACCTGAATAATTGGCTGGAATCTTCTGCTCACGATGAACTTGGAAGTATAAAGGGCGATTAGCTTGGCAGACCCAAACTGTGGCAACTTACCATCTCCACCTGAACTAGGTTCTGAGTGGGAAGGCCCATCACTTTTCACCAATGAATTCCCTTAATTGGCCTTTGAAAGGACCACTTTGGGACCTCAAATGTCCCCTCTGGGATTAGCCCCGTGGCAATTGGGCCTGCCATTAGGTGACGCTCGTGGGAGCTGCTACCCTGTGGGCTGTTTGCCACCTAGTGAAGTTGGAATTCGGGGGAATTGGACCCATTGATTGAAGAAAATCAGAGCTTGATTGAGGGACCCAATTTTGGGCAATGGAGTGCCCACTTGGAGCCACACCTTCATCTTAGCGTTTGAACAGTCTGCACATCTACACCCCTGCCTCACTCTCCCTGTCACCTTCCCCAACACGAAAATGCCCTTCCCACCATCCCCCATCACGTACCACATCATGTCTAGATAATGCCATGAGCCTGGGGTTTGGTGGGTGGAAGGAGGACTGTTCTTATGGTAGCTGTAGGGCCACTAAGCTCAAGAAGTTAGTGGTTCTTGCTGGGCAGGACATCCAGTCTAATCTCTTTATTCCAGGGGAATGGCAGCCTGACTGGAGAGTGGTTCCCTGGAAGAGGCAACATAGGTCCTCAGGTCACCACCCCCTCCCCCCGCCATACCCCAGCACTTCATCAAAATTCTGCCTGCTTTCTCTCCAAGGATGACTCTAGACTTGTTGACCACACCCAATATTTTCTTTTTTTTTACAGATTGATTGGATCCACAGTGTGTTGCTTTGGAATTTCATTATTTAATTTGTCCAGTCCTCAGAGTGCTTAAAGCAGCTCCTGAATCCCATTCTAATTTGCATGCACTTTGTTTGAACCTTGTAATCATTAAAAATATCCCCTGCTTAACTGTTAGTGAACAGTTAGGGTGCCTAAGATTAGGAATCACTCACACTGCTATCAAAGTTTCCATAAACATTTCCTCTCTATGGCAATAAGAAAATCTATTTTGAGTCTCTGATTCTCAATATTATTTTATGATGGTGATACAGTGCAGTGACTTTTGTTGGGCAAATTAATCAAGGCAAGTTGAAATGAGAAAACCTGTTGCAACCGGCAACAGGATGAAGATTTATATTTATTTAATGTTTGAATCAGCTAATCGCTTGTTTCGTCATGTTCCCATGTTACAACAGTAATTAACCTGAGGAGAACTTCAATGACCGTAACATGCTTTGAAATATCCTACAATGCTGTAAGACATTTATTTATTTCAAAATGTACTTTATTCATTAAAAAAAATCTTTCAATATATTTACATAGTCACTAAAGCAGTTTGGTTGTGTACAGTAATATATGAGGAAACAAGCAAACATTGGAGCTTGACTCTATTCAGCAAATGAAGTAAAGGCATCACTTACTCGAACAAGATTGTGGTTACATACATTTAAAACATTAGGAGAGTCTGATAACTGAATGGATCCCCATTTAACTTCTGCAGAAAGACTTCAGACAGTGATCTTTCTCCCTTAGCACGCAGTCTTGTATCTTGGAATGTGCCAGATATAACATAAAACTAAGTCTTTCTTCTTGCTTGCACTGTAACTCCTCACACTGAATAGAAAGGAATATTGTGGCAAGTCCAACTCCTGTACAATGATTGATGCGTGCTGAACCCTGGCCAGCTCCTTTGATATTTAAGGGGGTTCCTAATCGCAGAGTTATGTCTCGAGCCTTGCGAGAGTATTTTATTTTATGTTTTTCGTTTATGGTGACTAAATGCTGTTGTCATAGGTTGTCATATGCAAAAATTCCTCATAAAAGTGCAATATCCCAAAGGATTTCTGATGAGAATTTTAATGCCAATGACAGACAAATCAACAGAACAGAGCAGTCAATCCCAATTCAATTCTGTTTTAATTTACTCCCTCCTAAATCAAAACTCAAAATTTAATTCAGGCAGTCTATCTGGCCACACATGATAAAATGAGCTCTGGAAGAAGTCAGCTTCTCTTCACTCTCTGTGAATGACTCTGTCTCTGCCTGTGTGCAGCAAGTGCTCCCCCTGCTGTTGCAGCACAAATAAGCGCTGCAGTTCGGTCAGGCTTCAGTCACAGCTCTCAAAAGTTAAAAATTACAATTCATTCCTGATGAAGGGCGCTTGCCCGAAACGTCGATTTTCCTGCTCCTCGGATGCTGCCTGACCTGCTGTGCATTTCCAGCACCACTCTAATCTAGACTCTCAACACCAGGTTATAGTCCTACAGGTTTATTTGGAATCACTAGCTTTCAGAGCGCTGCTCCTTCATTAGGTGATTGTGGAGAATAAGGCTGTAAGACACAGAATTTATAGTAAAAGTTTACAGTGTGATGTAGCTGAAACTATATATTGAAAAAGACCTAGATTGTTTGTTAAGTCTCTCATCTTTTAGAATGAACATGTTGGTTTCAGTTCTTTCATATGTAAATCGCAAAACTTTTTCTACAAGTTACATTCTCATTCTTTAAAAAAGGTTTTTCGACTTTCATATGAAAGAACTGAAACCAACATGGTCATTCTAAAAGATGAGAGACTTAACAAACAATCTAGGTCTTTTTCAATATATAGTTTCTGCTACATCACACTGTAAACTTTTACTATAAATTCTGTGTCTTACAACCATATTCTCCACAATCACCTGATGAAGGAGCAGCACTCCCAAAGCTAGTGATTCCAAATAAACCTGTTGGACTATATCCTGGTATTGTGAGATTTTTAACTTTGTACACCCCAGTCCAACACCAGCATCTCCAAATCATAGCTCTCAAAAGGGAATTGCAGATGGACTATAGATAAGGGAAAACAATTTGCAGAATCATGGGAAGGTACCTGGGGCCAAGGAGCGTGACCAAACTAGGCCACTCCTTCAAAGAGACCTGGCACCGGGATGGCAGGCCCAGTATTTAAGGCCAGGAGCCCTCTGGAGATTGGGGCAGGATCCCCCCCCACCACCCCGACTTGGAAGAAGACAGAAGACAGATGCTCCCAATTCAGAGGCTGCCAGAGTAGCCCCATCCACTCAAACAAGGTGCTGGAAGATTGTGTATGTCATAGAATCATAGCACCCCACAGTGTGGAAATAGGCTATTTGCCCTACTGGGTCTGCGCCAACCCTCAGAAGAGCACTCCACCCTATCCCTGTAACCCTGGATTTCCCATGGCTAATCCACCTAACCTACACACCTCTGGACCCTTTGGGTAATTTAGTATGGCCAATCCACCTAATCTGATTTCTATGGACTGTGGGAGGAAATTGGAGCACCCGGAGGAAACCCAGACATACATAGGGAGAATGTGCAAACTCCACACAGTCACCCAAGGCAGGAATTGAACCCCAGTCCCTAGTGCTGCGAGGCAGCAGTGCTAATCACTGAGCTACCATACCACCTCGCCAGGACCAGTGATAATGCCCGAGGTTCTCAATATCTGTTGTCTGGGTGTTGTCTCTGTGGCTGGGGTGGCCCTTTGATTAGATAGTCACTGATATGTAGAGGGGCAGTGGTGGTGCTGGGTGGCAGCGATGAGAGCCATTGTTACTTTCCACCTGCCCTTGGATCAACTGAGGGTCTTCAGCACCTGAGGCTTAGTGCCCCCGCAAACTGATATTTATCAGCAGATTGGGATGGAGGTCACTGTGTGACTCTGTGTGGGCCCAAAGGATACATTGCACAATGAGGATCGGCATGGTCAAGTAGCTCCTAGCCTTCTAGTGGTTTTCTCTCCCGTCCTGGTGAGACTGCCCTTGTAGGTTTGACTTTCAGTGATGAGGATACCGACTGCAGTGTCAGCATTGGCCACTGCTCCTGGCAGGGACCACCACCTCAGGAAATTAACTTCCTGACAAATATCAAGGTGTGCTCGTGGGTGCCCAGGGCTGGGAAGTGGGACTTGTCCCCAAGTTTCCAGCCGGTTGAAGGGGCCAGCATGTTGGTGTCAGACTTGTTCATTGCCTCCAGTATCCAATGTGCCAACATTTACACTCTTTTATTGTACTGTCACATGATCATTGCAAAATAAAACACCATGACTGCAAACTAGACCATAACCTACCACAACATAATAAAGACTGGTATCTAGAGAGATTATATAATAGATTAATTGTTTACCCTGATTGGTCTGAAGGTAGTGCATTATCTGTTACTGAACATTGATAAAAGTGCACTGTCATCGTAAGTGGCACTAAACATTTAGGGTGTCACAGGTTTTGAAGCCATATCTCTTCCTTTATCTTTGGAGAAGTAAGAGTCACAATAAACATGTTCTTTCTCTGATAATAAACCCACTGTGGGTCAGAGGTATACTACTGATTTTACTTATTTCTTTCCACTGATAAAGCTGACTGATACCTTTCCTCAAAACGGCTGTGATACAAATGTTTTGATCTTATTTATTCACATATAGTTTGCACAACTTCTCAGTTCCTACTGCCACATGGCAGAAGGTGGTATCAGGCTAGTCATGATTTACCATGATACCACTTCACACATTCCACATTGTACTGGCTGCTCTCATGTGCAGTGTTCTACTAAACTATCGGGGTGATTTCTGATTTGGAGGTGCTGGTTTTGGCCTGGGGTGTACAAAGTTAAAAATCGCACAACACCAGGTTATAGTTCAACAGGTTTATTTGGAAGTATTAGCTTTCGGAGCGCTGCTCCTTCATCAGTGGAGTATAAGATCATAAGACACAGAATTTATAGCAAAAGTTTTGCAGTGTGCTGCAACTGAAACTATATATTGAAAAAGACCTGGATTGTTTGTTAAGTGTCTCATCTTTTAGAATGACCATGTTGGTTTCAGTTCTTTCTGATTTCTCTTGTCACCTCAATCAGGCCACTTGGATGTTGATGATGAAGGTGACTAGCTGTTTTGTTACTCTGTCATGGGATATGAGCATCGGTTGTTAGACCAGCATTTATTGCCTATCTCTCACTGCCCTGGAGAAGGTGGTGGGCAGCTGCTGCCTTGAGCCCACCTGCAGTTCTTTGAGTGTCGGGCCACTTCCTGTTATTGACTGTCCCTTGGCATTGAGGATCTGTCAGGTTTCACATGAGTTTTCACATGACTGCTGAATCCAATTTTGGATCCAGACGTTTTTCCTGCAGTGGGAGATGCGGTGTTACAGGGAAGTGGAAACCACAAACCCAGATTGTCCTCTTTCCCGTTCCTCTGTGTCTAGTGTTCCCCCTCGCTGTTGAATTCAGCCTTGAAGTGGCTGATATATCAGGAGGTGGCATGCCTGAAGGCTTGGTAGCGTTCCTCTCCCAGTCTCTGGTGTCTGTGCTTCTGTGCTTTAAGGCTATCTTCAAGAGAGTGTATCCTTGTAACCTTTCCCTCTGCTTGTTCTTTGAGCACTGACCAGCAAAGAGCTGAGGGGGAAGAGAACCTGCTGAGAGAGGTGGTCTTAGACATCTGGATCTACCACTGTCCTGTGTGAAGGGACTGAAACTGTCACCTTGTATATCCAGACCAGGGTCAAACAGGTTGTATGATCTCCCCTGTCCCGCCAGCATGTTCGTCATCTACCTGAGGGTCATCATCAATCTCACTTGATGGTGCCGCCATCCAATATCATCTGCATGGAAGCTCTTCACCCTGGTCACCTCTGAGCAAAACCACAACTCGCTACCCTGGATATCCACAACCTTCAGTTTGTGGATGGCTGCTATCTGCAAGACATTTTTCAATCCCTTGCCTATTACATCCTTAACTCTATCCTTAGACTGTGCCAAGATGAAGGTCCTCCACTAACCTTCCCTGGACCAGTTGGGCATTCCTTGCTGTGTCTATGTAGATATGAAGTATGTGAAGTATTTCCCATGACTTGGCAGTCACCTTTCCTAAGGGACGACCACTGATGAAGATTTGATGAAACAGTCCAGTATTGAGATAACTGTGGCAGTGTTGCCTTCTTCAAGCTGTGCAATGTGTCTTTGGTAACTGGGACCTCTGGACATCAACAAAGGTCCTGGTTCAGAAAACTGTTGTGTTGACCACCCTCTTTTACTGCAACAAAGCATGGACATCAGATTCAGATGCTTCTGAGATTCCACCTGCAGTGCGCACATCAATTCCTGACAATCAAACTGGAGAACTGCCAGACCAACACAAGCATTTTCCATGAAGCTATGTTTACCAGCATCACAGAAAGGACACCAAGAGTGCTGTTGGTAAGGGAGTTCCAGGATTTTGATCTCATGACAGTGAAGGAATGGTAGTAATGTTCCAAATCAGGATGGTGGGTGTCTTGCAGGGGAACGTAGAGGTGAAGGTGTCCCATGTATCTGCTGTGTTCCTCCTTCTAGATGGTAAAGGCTATAGGTTTGGGAAGAGCTACAGAAGGAACCTTAGTGAGTTGTTACAGTGCATCTCACAACTGGTATACTCTGCTGGTACTATACATTCATTATTATGGCTCTGAGACATGGACTGTCTACAGCAGATATCTCAAGGTGCTGCAGCAGTACCACCAATGCTGTCTATGCAAGATCTTGCAAATCTACTGGGAAGAAAGATGCACCAACATCAGAGTCCTCCACCAGACCAAGCATTGAGGCACTGACCCCCTTGATAGGCTACGATGGGCCGGGCATGCTGTCCGCATGACAGACACAAAACTCCCCAAGCAGCTGCGTTAATCCCAGCTTCAAAATGGCAGGCAAGCCCCAGGTGGACAGAGGAAGTACTTCAGGGATACACCTGACTGGCAAAGTGAGACATTCTCACAGCCAGCTGGGAATCATTGGCTCAACGCCGTCCAAACTGGAGGATAAGCATCTGGGAAAGTGTTGACCTGCCATTGGGAAAAAGCAGAAGCCAGGCAAAAACAGCAAAAGGAACGCACTGTCACGCCAATACCCCAGCCCCTTCCTGTGACCACCACCTGCCCCAAGTGTAACAGAGCCTACGGAAGCCATATTGGTCTGTACAGCCACCTAACAGGCTCACCCTCAGAGTGGAAAGAGAGTCATCCTCATCTGTGAGGTGTTAAAAGAATTAGAAAGTTAAACTATTTGGATATTATCAGGGCAGAGAGGGATTTTCAGTTTCTTTCTTGGAAAAAGTCAAAAGAAGAACTGGAATAGCAAGTCATTTTGGGACAAGGAAACAACATAAACCTCTTAAGAAGAGGAGAGATTGCATTTATCACCCTTAATGACTTGTCAAACAAACTTGAAGATAAATCTCAGATCTCTGCACGTGTTACCTAGCAACAGACCCTGGATTTTGGTTTATGCTTTCCCAGACTTGTTAGCAATTGGAAGAAAACTGGCAGTAGGGAAAACATTTTCTCTCAGTGAGTGAGGCAACATTTAAATGTAAATCTGTTGAAGAGATATCTCAGTGAAATATTTTCTGGGGATCAGAGGAAGTTCCTGAAATCAGTATATCTGATCTCCTTAATAATTCTGAAAAATGCACTGTTCAGTCTTCAGCCAGACGTGCCAAGTGATTCAGAGCATCATGCCATGATATCAAGAAACAGTTGGAGACACTGGATACTGCAAAGCTTATGAGCCCTGACAACATTCCAGCAATAGTACTGAAGGTGTGTGCTCCAGAACTTGCCAGTCCCCTGGCCAAGCTCTTCCAGTACAGTTACAACACTGGCATCTACCTGACAATGTGGAAAATAGCCCAGATATGTCCTGTACATAAAAAGCAGGACAAATCCAACCTGGCCAATAACCGTCCCATCAGTCTACTTTCGATCATCAATAAAGTGATGAAAGGTGTCATCAATATCTAGCAGCACCTGCTCAGCAATAACCTGCTCAATGATGACCAGTTTGGGTTCTGCCAGGGCTGCTCAGCACCCGACCTCATTGCAGCCTTGGTTCAAATATGGATAAAAGAGCTGAATTATTGCGATGTGGTTTTTGCACTTGTTATTATTTTCTTAAGTTCATTAATGAGCCATAGACATTGTTGATGTGAATGGCATTTTTTGCCCATTCTTAATTTCCTTTAGGATTTTTGTATCTAAGTACAAATACTATAGAAGAAAGTAGAAGCATTGACTGTGATTGTGGCGGTCTCTGCTGTTTAAATTCCAGAACTACAACATAGGGTGTGAATGTTGTAACACATCCTTCCACCACTATGTCAGAATAAATGCAAGCTTGCTTCATTTAATAGGCATCGCCTGCAGCTTTGATTTACTTAAATCTGGATGTCTTTTAATTGCAAATTTAATTTGAAAAATCTTCAGTTCAATCTTTAACTGAGTTGATGCGATTAAATTAGCTCCCATACATGGCAGTTAGCTAGAAGAGCCATACAGTCATACAGCATAGAAACCGACCCTTTGGTCCAACCAGTCCATGCTGAACATGATCCCAAACAAAACTAGCCCTACCTGCCTGCTCCTGGCCCACATCCCTCCAAGTCTTTCCTATCCATGTACTTAACCAAATATCTTTTAAGCATTGTATTTGCGCCTACATCCATTACTTCCTCAGTAAGTTCATTCCACATGTGGATCACTCTCTGTGAAAAAAAATTGCCCCACATGTCTTTTTTAAATCACCCTCCTCTCACCTTAAAAATATGCCAACTAGTCTTGAAATCCTCTATCCTAGGGAAAAGATAACTCCTATCTGTACCTCTCATGATTTGATAAATCTTTGTAAGTCAACCTCCTACGCTCCAGTGAAAAAAGCCCCAGCCTATCCAGCCTTTCCTTATAACTCAAACCTCCCACATCCAGCAACATCCGGGTTAATTTCTTCTGAACCCTCTCTAGCTTAATAACACTTTTCCTGTAACTGGGCAACCAGAACTGGACACAGTACGACAGAAGAGGCCTCACCAAGGTTCGCTACAACCTCAACATGACTTCCCAACTCCTATACTCAAAGGACTGAGCAATGAAGGCAAGCATGCTAAACACCTTTCAACCACTGTCTATATGTGATGCAGACTTCAAAGAATTATGTACCTGAACCCCTAGGTTCATCTATTCTACAACACTACCCAAAGCCCTACCATTAATTGTATAAGTCCTGCCCCTGCTTATTGTATCAAAATGCAATATCTTGCAATTTGGTACAATATCTTGCATTTATCTAGATTGGAATCCATCTGCCATTTTTCAACTCATTGACCCTTTTGATCAAGATACCTTTATAATCTCAGAAAACCTTCTTCACTGTCTATTATGCTACCAATTTTGGTGTTGTCAGCAAACTTACTAACTATGCCTTCTATATTCTCATTCAAATCATTTATATAAATGACAAACAAAAGAGGACCCAGAACAGATCCCCGCGGAATACCGCTGCTGTCAGGCCTCCTGTCCGAAAAGCAACCCTCCACCATCATTTTCTGCCTCCAGCCTTTAAGCCAATTATGTATCCAATTGGCAACTTCAGCTAGAATCCCATGTGACCTAACTTTACGAGTTTGTCTACTATGTGGAACCTTGTCAAAGGTTTTATTAAAGGAGAAAGTGAAGACTGCAGATGCTGGGGATCAGAGCTGAAAATGTGTTGCTGGAAAAGCGCAGCAGGTCAGGCAGCATCCAAGGAACAGGAGAATCGACGTTTCGGGCATAAGCCCTTCTTCAGGAAGGCTTTATTAAAGTCTAAGTAAGTTACGTCTTGATTTAATCTCAAGTACTTTTAATTATTATGCAGCCACATAACCATATTAGCAATGAAAATGAGCATAATAAAGTGATTGATAATCATCGCTGTAACATTTCCTGCTCTTGGAGTTCAGTTTTTGTTGTAATCATGGCTGGTCTGATAAAACCCATTGAAATTGTAAAACTGAGATGTATTTTTGAGAAAACTAAATTGAATGAACGTTTAACTTAATAAATTTGCTTAAGTGAACAAACGTGAACATATAATAGGAAATACAAAGAAAGGCAGAGATGAGATTGATGCAAAGGGAGACTTGTTTGCAGTTGAACACTAGCACAGACTAGTTAGACTGAATAGTCTACTTGCATTCTCCGTACTCTGTGCAACCCTATCTCATGTTAAGAGATGATGAGACAGTCAAAATCTAATAGAAAGATAAAACTTAGAAAATTACTCTCACTTTTCAAAAACTATGCTCAATAGTTTAAAAATAAACTGAATACATTTAGTTTGAGCTGCTGAAATAGCTAACCTTAATAAATGATTTAATTTTCTTTAAATGAATAGTTCTGACATGTCAAGGAATCAGTTCTTGCAGTGAAGTCACAACAACCATGGATAAACATCACAGACAGACAACTCACACTGACATTGCCTGATAAAGACACTTGTACGTAAGTTCCATTTTCCTCAGTTTTCATTTATTCCATTTCTCTCTTCTTTTGCATGTTTTGGTATTTTTTATTGATTAGAACCTATTTCTCCTCCTCCACTTGACCTACATCTTCTTGTGGCAAAATAAGTTGAAGGAGGTTCAGAAATTAGGCGAAAGCACAAACACCAAGGGAACAGAAGTAGAATGAAGGCAGACGAGGAATCACTGAGGATGATTTAGGATCAAGTGAAGGTGGGTCCTGGAATCACATGGAGCCTGGGTTAGTAAGAAGACCAGATAAATCCTGGGCTGCATAAAGCTGAGCTTTGGATTGGGTCAAAAGTTTGTAATAGCCTAATTTTGTAAAATCAGAACAGTAACTGGTTCCTAGAAAGGTCATAGTCTTTGCATGGGGTGGAAGGTACATACAGCACATTATGGGTGTGTAGAGCATAGGTAGTGTGACTGGACACCAGAGGTCTCCACTTCCAATGTAATTGATATGATGCCCTCTGCTGGGAGAGGTGCTCAAGTGGGCATGTCCTACATGTACTGGACGTTGCTCACCTAGCCAGACTGTGATGTCAAGTCACCATTATGGATGTGCTGACGAACAATTTATAAACTTGTACCATGCAGCAGGAGCACTGCTCCTCCTGAGCTGGCAAATAAACTCTGTTTATCCCCTGGTTTGACTAGAGGCCACTCATGTCTAAGGGCTCACATCTGTTGACCCCAACTCTTTCCCATTCTGTAAGGTATGTGCAGTGCCAATATTGAAGCTAGTGACTAACCAGATTGAACGATGTGGCATCTTCATCAGTTTAGTGCTGTTGCCCCCGTCACTCTCCTCCTCCTCCTCATCATTCTGCTGTGACTGAGTAGCAAATAGCTCTTGAGTATCTGAAAAGAGGAACTCGGAAGGAAAGGGTTGGAGTGAGGGAAGAGGGTAAAGATAGGAGGTCACGGCATCAGCAGCTGGGTCATTGTGTCGAGTTGCAGGATGAGGATGTGCGAGCAGCTGCGAATGGTCTAAAGGCAAGGAAGGTGGTTGTCATCTGTGGTAGTCCCTCAATTGGAGCATGGTTCCTGCTCTGGGTTTTGAGTTTCTGCTGTTGGTCTTCTTGTGTCTGATCAGGCTGTTTAATGAGCCACATGTCTTTATTCATTGGTGGGATCTGGAGTGCAAGATGTACCTACTTTTCTGTCCTTCTCTGTCATTGCTCTGCCTTATCATTAGGATGTTGTAGTTCATATTACGATGTAGCCTGATGGACAAATGGAATGATTCAAGCAAGCTCTTCCGAGTTGTTAATAGTCAATTCTGTGGCACTTGAAGGAGAGTTTCAGAATGTCGTTGATGAGTTTTCTTAACCTGTTGTATTCTCGTGTTGTTTTCTGCAATATAGAATTACCACTCGCAAATAAAAGCAAAAGTACCGCAGGTGCTGGAAATCTGAAGCAAACACAAAAATTGCTGGAGAAACCAACAGGTCTGGCAGTATCTGTGGAGCGAAAAAAAGAGAGTTAACATTCAAATACTAAATGAGTATTTTGCAACAGTATTTAGTGTGGAAAAGGATATGGAAGATATAGAAAGTAGGGAAATAGATGGTGACACCTTGCAAAATGTCCATATTACAGAGGAGGAAGTGCTGGATGTCTTGAAATACATAAAGGTGGATAAATCCCCAGGACCTGATCAGGTGTACCATAGAACTCTGTGGGAAGCTAGGGAAGTGATTGCTGGGCCTCTTGCTGAGATATTTGTATCATCGATAGTCACAGGTGAGGTGCC
>NC_057712.1:34763252-34777872 GCF_004010195.1 Chiloscyllium plagiosum
TTATACACTTAATGGTAAGGTCCTAGAGAGTGTTGCTGAACAAAGAGACCTTGGAGTCGCAGGTAGACAGGATAGTGAAGATGGTGTTTGGTATGCTTTCTTTTATTGGTCAGAGTATTGAGTACAGGAATTGGGAGGTCATGTTGCGGCTGTACAGGACATTGGTTCGGTCACTTTTGGAATATTGCATGCAATTCTGATCTCCTTCCTGTCAGAAAGATGTTGTGAAACTTGAAAGGGTTCAGAAAAGATTTACAAGGATGTTGCCAGGGTTGGAGGATTTGAGCAATGGGGAGAGGTTGAATAAGCTAGGGCTGTTTTCCCTGGAGCTGAGGGGTGACCTTATCGAGGTTTACAAAATTATGAGGGGCATAGATTGGATAAATAGATAAAGTCTTTTCCCTGGGGTCGGGGAGTCCAGAACTAGAGGGCATAGGTTTAGGGTGAGAGGGGAAAGATATAAAAAGGACCTAAGGGGCAACGATTTCATGCAGAGGGTGGTACTTGTATGGAATGAGCTGCCAGAGGATGTGGTGGAGGCTGGTAAAATTGCAATATTTAAGAGGCATTTGGATGGGTATATGAATAGGAAGGGTTGGAGAGATATGGGGTGGGTGCTGGCAGGTGGGACTAGATTGGGTTGGGATATCTGGTCAGCATGGACGGGTTGGATCAAAGGGTCTGTTTCCATGCTGTACATCTCTATGACTCTAAGTCCACTATGACACTTTTTCAGAGCCACTCCCATAGAAGCATAGAAAATAAGAGCAGGAGTAGGCCATTCAGCCCGTCAATGGGACCATGGCCAAGCAATCTTCTCAGTCTCCTGTTCCCACTTTCTCCCCACCCGCTTTGATCCCTTTAGCTCCAAAATCTATATCTAACTCTTTCTTGAAAACATTCAATATTTGCCCTCAACCGCTTTCTGTGGCAGTGAATTTCACAGGTTCACTCCTCTCTGGGTGAAGAAATTTCTCCTCATCTCCATTCTACATGGCCCACTCCATATCCTTCGACTGTTTTACAGGCGGTTCTGATATAACACAATAGTCCCATTCTCGTAAAATCTCATGTTAAAAGAAAATTGCGCAATACCCATGCTATTTAAACTAATGAGACCAGAATTGTGTTATTGCCAATACATTTTTGCATTCTACAAGTAATCGCCTAAATTCTTCAAAACCTGTTAAACTCAATTTGCCTTGAGGAAACATGTGTTATGGCAGAACCAACTGTACCTGGTTCTGGACTCCCCATGTCTTTGGGAACATACTTTCTGCTTCCTGTCTAGTCCTCATACTGAATTGATAATTAATGTAAACTAAATTTAATTGAAAACCTCACACAGATTCACTTATCAGGCAACATGAAAACTTTCAATTACAGAGCAATTTAAAGAGAGCAGCATGTCAGTGATTGTGCTGCGCTGTATTGGGTGATGAACCTGACATAGCTGATTCGTTGGAGGTGTGTAGAGGTAGTGAGAGGTAAGAGTGAGGCTGGCAGGATTGGTAGGTGTGTATGAGCTGAGTACCTGGGTTTTAGGTCTGAGAGCTGGGCAGTGTTGCTAGGTGAGTGATGGTGATATGGTGCATTGAACAGCATGAGCAGTTGGTGATGAATTAGGGAGGTGACATCACATGAACTTAGTTATTCATGTGAGTTCATTGAATCCTTCAAGTCTCTGATGCTGGTTCCTTAGTGTGAGATTTCTCTCTGGAACCCTGCTCCTATTTCCTCTAGGGGTTCTCCTTGACTGCACTGACCTCTGTGGAAACATGACTTCTCTCCATCTATCCAGATCAGTGTCTAAATTTTGTGAACCCTGTAACCCTCTTTCTGCTTGAGTGTTAAACTTTCCCTGTTTAGAATCTCAGTAATTGCACTGGGCAACCGCCGCCTGTGATTCAATTCAGCTTCCCTTTAACTGTCTTTAAGAAGAGCACCCAATGCTTTGGAAGTGAGAAAGGCAGCACCAACTTTCTGCACTGTCTGCCTCAATGGCAGTGCGCATGGAAAGGCCACAAACTGTATCACTCGTCCCTCAATTCCCAAAGGCTTTTCCTGATGTTCTACCACAACCTAGAAGGTCAAATCAGCAGCATCCCACCAGGGAGATTATATTAATGACACCCTCACGGAAATGTGGGAGACATACTTGTAAGCTATAAGGTTCCAGGGTATAAGAAGAACTGAAAAACTGCTGTCAGTCATCTGTCAATATTCTGTAGCCATCCACAATGTCTATGTGGAGAGTCAATGATGAAGTCAGTGCATTGAGTATAGGAGTTGGGAGGACATGTTGCAGCTGTACAGGACATTAGTTAGGCCACTTTTGGAAGACTGCATTCAATTCTGATCCCCCGCCTATAGGAAGGATGTTGTGAAACCTGAAAAGCTTAAGAAAAGATTGACAAAGATGTTGCTGGGATTGTAGGGTTTGAGCTACAAGGAGAGGCTGAAATGTCTGGGGCTGTTTTCCCTGGAGCGTTGGAGGCTGAGGCATGACCTTATAGAGGTTTATAAAATTGTGAGGGACATGTGTAAGGTAAATAGACAAGGTCTTTTCCCTGGGGTAGAGTGGTGGAAAGCTAGAAGACATAGGTTTAAGGTGAGAGGGGAAAGATATAAAAGAGGCCCGAGGGGTGACTTTTTCATGCACAGGGTGGTGCGTGCATGGAATGAGCTGCCAGAGGTAGTGATGGAGGCTGGTACAATTGCAGCATTTAAAATACATCTGGATGGGTACATGAATAGGAGGGGTTTGGAGGGAAATGGGCCAAATGCTGGCAAATGACACTAGGATATCTGGGCAGCATGGATGACGTGGAGCAAAGGGTCTGTTTCCATGCTGTACATTTCTATGACTCTAAGTTCCAGGGTTGAAGTTTCACTGGCTTTCAGTGGAAATCATTTCCAGATATTGGTGTCCCTCTCACTTTGCTGCTGTTCTGCAGAAACCCAACAACAATTGGCTGGATTTCAGTGAGTCAACATGAAGTGTACAATAGCCTATTGAAATCTCACTATCAGGCTGCAGTAATATTTCTATTGGGACCTACAAAAATAAAGCTGCTCTCATAATACTTTGGACTGATGTTCCCTTTTTGATAAAAAAAGGTACAAATATAATTTAAAGCAGGAAATAAGGAGATACTGAACCAGCCGCAGATCAGAAATGAGAAGATGGGAGAATGCCAATTGTATCCACCCTTCTGAATTGAAGTGAAATTATTGGATCGAAAATTGTAATACAATCTGTATTAACAATCAAGTGAACACTTGTCTTACAGTCATAAATCAAACCATCCCCCTTTTGTTTCAGATCAGACTGAGAACAGAAGTCACTTAGGAAACAAAGCTGCGATTCTATTGAACAATAAAATCTAAATTGGCTTCAGTTTAAAAAAAAAGATCTTCCTATTTCTGATCTGTGGCAGATGTTTGAAGTGTACGCTGGGTGATGAAAGGGATAAGCTTCTGTGATACCATAGCAGGATACAGCTGTTAAGTGTTTCATGTAAACAACTCAGGAAGGTGTTTTCAACCATGCATAGATAGCAGTGATGCTTCAAGACCTGACATTTAAATCTTAGATAGAAAATGGTCACCTGGCATCTCAAGTGTTCGAATAACACTAAGGCTGTCATGTTGATAAAGAACACTATTACTTTGGCTGTCATCAAGTATGGGACCAGTGCCGTTAAACCATTAATTTTATGAAGCAAACACAGATGATGAGAAGTAAATTGTCTCTTGTTGTGCTGGTAGCCAATGCTTTTTGATAGATGTGTTTAGAACCAAGGATTTAAAACTTCACGGTAAGAACTCAGTTGAGAAATACACTTGTTCACAGAGGCAGCTGTAAGTCCAATAAAGTTATGTTAACACTATCCACAATTCTATTTCATTATTGATAAAAACATTTCCAAAGGCAAATGGAATTGGTCGGCCTTTATCAAGAGCTTGTGCTGGAGGACTGCCTATGAGACTATACCTTTTGACTTGTTCCGTTTTGTGGCTGCTTCTGAAACAGTGACATTTTTCAGCTGAGGGTGGGATCTCATAAGTGAAAGTGAGCAATAGACCAACATGAAAACGGGGTAAAGGAACAGTACGAATTGAAAGCAAGATCAAATCACAACATATTGTAAGAAAGAGTTGGGAGAGAGAAGCAATAGTGGATGGAAAACAGTCATATTTTTGTAGATTATTGCCAATAAAACAAAGCTCCTACACTGATGGGACTCGCTTTTTTTAAGCTTAAAATGTTTGAATCTTTAATCTTAGTCAGAACATAAAAAGTTTAATAGTAGTCATGATTTGGAGATGCCGGTGTTGGACTGGGGTGTACAAAGTTAAAAATCACACATCAGGTGGTAGCGATGAAGGAGCGACGCTCCGAAAGCTAGTGTGCTTCCAATTAAACCTGTTGGACTATAACCTGGTGTTGTGTGATTTTTAACTAATTGGTTTAAGATCTTGGTCTCACCTTCTAGGCCTTACAGGACACATTCTTGACTATTCAGCTGGGCTAGTATGAACTGGACACCGGAATATTATCAATGGTGGAGACACTTTAAGCAAAATCAAGGTTCCTTCAGGGAAAAACACTTTATGTAGAACCTCAGATATATTAAAACATCTCAAGGTGCTTCACAGGAACATGTTGAATGAAATAAGGAATCAAATCAAATAGAGTGATATTAGGCTGGATTTTTCCCTTTGAAAAAGAAACCACAAGTGAAAGGTCTTGGTAGTAGCTGGTTAAGTGGGTATTATTATTGCAAAGCTATATTATTGGAACTGCTGTTCAAGAAGATAGAGGGAAGTGGTGGCACAACTAACAGATAAGCATTGAGCTGTGGTAATACTGACATAACTGAAGCTGAGTAGGTGCCTTCTGGAATCATCACTGTGGAAATTTGGCACAAACGTTCAGATCCATTGTTTGAGTTAACAAGCCAATAATACCTTTGGAAAAATGTTGCATGTTAGAGAAGGATGACCTTGACATCCTAAATCCATGGTCAAATGTCAAAGAAACTAAAAAGCTTATGGCATGGAAGAAGGCCATTTGGTCCATCTTGACTGTGCTGGTTCTTTGTAAAGATTAGTCATTCTTTGTCTCCCAGCACTTCTTTTACCCATAATTCTTTCAAATTATTAACTTTTCCAAGTGGTTTTTCCACACCAGTTAGAATGTAAAAAGACTCATTGCTTAACTGTCAGCCAATAGCCTACTTTTTTCCTGTTTTCAATATTTTTAGATTTGGAATACACTCAAAGAAATTTTTTTAAAAAAAACTCAATACTTTAATGAGATTTTTCAGGGTTGCACTCAGCATTGAGCTGGAAATTGACCTTCAAGTCTTGGAACCTCCAAACCTGGAGGGTTGGCAGAAGCTACAGAAGACTTCAGACTCTGGTGCCCCTCTGGTGAGCCTGAGTGGGAGACCAGAGGGTGACAGAGAACATGCAGGAGGAAGCCACGACCAACAAGGACTGGGGAGTGTGAGAAGGAGGTCTTGCTGTAACTAGGGACAAGGATTCATCTGAGATTGACAACAGGGGACTGGGGTTAGCCTATTTAAGAAAATATGAAGATGAGGTGCAAGTGTATAGAAGTTAGAGTCATAGAGACATAACACATGGAAACAGTAACTTTGGTCCAATCAGTCCACGCTGACCATGCTCCCAAACTAAACTAGTCCCACCCATCTGTGTTGGCCCATATTCCTCCAAATCTATCCTATTCATTAATTTATCTAAATGTCTATTAAATGTGTATTCGCGTCCACCACTTTCTCTGGCAGTTCATTCCACACACGAACCACTCTGTGTAAAATACTTGCCCCTTTTCTTTAAATCATTCTCTTCTCACCTTAAAAATATGCCTCCTAGTTTTGTACTCCCCCAGTCTAGGGAAAAGACCCTTGTCATTCACCTTATCTAGGCACCTCACAATTTTATAAACCTCAATAAGGTCACCCCTCAACCTCCCACACTTTCATTCATTTGGCTTATTCAATGGCACACTCAAACTGGCAATTGATGTTTACTTTAGCTACAGGCAAAACATTCCACAACAAAATGTTTTAAAGAGAACAAAAAAAAGCTGCAGAGTTTATAAGAAGTAAATTTATATGATCTACTATATCGATTGCTATCTATTTTGTCTCTTAACTTCACAGGGTGAAGGAAATTCTTCAGCAAATCCAGGAGATGTGTAGCTTCAAGATGTGGATGATATTGAAACATGTTTGGGCTGGTAGGCTGAGCCTACATTGTATACAATTTATCATCAGGTTTCATCACTATGATCCCACTAGTTACCCAGAGGCCATCTCGGCTAGTTCAAAATTACAGAAGGGATTTTCTGTTCCATTGAATGTTTCTTGTTGGTTCAGTGAGAATTCATAAAGGATTTAATTGATTTAATGGTTACTCCTGAGAAATTTGAAAATCATACTAAAGTAAAGGTTTACTTCAGATCTTAAGCACTCAAAAACAATACTATTTTCTTTTGCATAGCTCTGGCAACAGGAATGAATCCACAAACTTGTCTTCATGCAATGTTTGTTATTACTTCTCAAGTTGTTTCACAGATAATGAGTTACTTTTCTCAAAGTGTGTTGTCTGACAGCCAATGGCAGCTTCTAGCATCTGCACATATACTGTACATAGTTACATGTACCAGTCTGGAAGTTGCTGTTGTACATAGCCTGGTAATTCACAGACTGCTTTGTAACTCTACCTTGCTAACACACTTAAGGGTAAGTGTCACTAGGTTATTAATCCATGGACTCAGGTAATGTCTGGGGACCTGGGCTCAAATCCTGCCATGGCAGGTCTTGGATTTTTTTGAATTTGTCAAAATCTGGAATTAAGAGTCTAATAATGTTAATAGTTAAGGAAAAGCCCATCTTCTTCAGGGAAGGAATCTGCTGTCCTTACCTGGTCTACCTTCTGGGTAATTAGGGATGGTAATAAATGTTGGCCTAGCCAGTGACACCCATACCCTGTGAAAGAATATTTTAAAAAAAGTCACTGGAATCAGAATGTAAAGTTACCCACTAAATGCACCAGAAAAAAACTGCTTAAGCATATTTCACATGGCCTCTCTGAAAATGTATTATTTTTAACATTTTATAATTTTTAACACGTTAACATTTTCTGTCTGTCTCTTTTATCTCCTCCATCTTAGTGTCTCACAATCTTAGTTTTGCTCCCATACATGATTTAAATTCAAATTATATTTCCTGCTTTGTATGACCTCGTTTCAGCTCTTTGTGAATCTTCAATCTGACTGAGGTTCTGGTAAAGAAAAAGAAGGAAGTATATGTCATGTATAGACAGCAGGGATCAAGCGAATCCCTCGAGGAGTATAAGGCAGTAGGCGTATACTTAAGAGGAAAATTATTACGGCAAAAAGGGGACATGAGGTAGCTTTGGCAAATAGGGTCAAGGAGAATCCAAAGGGTTTCCACAGATACATTAAGGACAAAAGGGTTGGGGAGAGAATAGGGCTCCTTAAAAACCAGCAATGCTGCTTATGTGCGGAACTGCAGGAGATACTAAGTGAGTATTTTGCATCAGTGTTGACTGTGGAGAAGGACATAGAATGATATAAATAAATAGTGACATGTTGAAAAGTGTCCATGTTACAGAGGAGGAGGTGCTGGGTGTCGTAAAATGCATAAAAGTGGATAAGTCCATGGACCTGAGAACTTTGTGGGAAGCTAGGAAAGCGATTGCTAGGCATCTTGCTGAGATACTTTTATTATTGATAGCCACAGGTGAGGTGCTGCAAGATGGGAGGCTAGCTAACATGGTGCCATTATTTAAGAAACATGGTGAGAAAAATCCAGGGAACTATAGACTAGTGAGCGAGTTGTTGGAGGGAATCCTGAAGGACAGGATTTACACATATTGGAAAGGCAAGGATTGATTAAAGATAGTCAACATCACTTTGTGCAGAGGAAATCATGTCTCATTAGCTTGAGTAAGTTTTTTGAAGAAGTAATGAAGAGGATTGATGAAGACAGTGGGCTATATGGACTTCAGTTAGGCGTTCGACATGGTTACGCATGGTAAACTGGTTAACAAGATTAGATCACATGGAATAGAGGGAGAACTATTCATTTGGATACAAAATTGGCTTCAAAGTATGAGACAGAAGGTGGTGGTGGAGGGTTACTTGATGACTACCTGAAGAACCTTACTGTTTCTTATCCTGTTCATATATGTGACAGGTCCTCTGCAGAAGATAGCAAGCTGGATAAGACATCAAGTATCTGCACAAAATGTTTAGCAAACAATGTGGATAGTGCAGGACATGAGTCTGAAAGGATTAATATTTAGAAGAGTATGATGATCAACATCCATTGTGATAGAGTCATAGAGTCATAGAAATGTAAAACACTGAAACAGACACTTCGGTCCAAATCATCCATGTCGATCAGATATCCTAAATTAATCTAGCCCCATTTGCCAACATTTAGCCCATATCCCTCTAAACCCTTCCTGTTCATATACCTGTCCAGATGACTTTTAAATATTGTAATTGTACCAGCCTCCATCACTTCCTCTGGCAGCTCATTCCATGCATGCACTGTGCGCCTTTGTGTGCCAAAACCGTCCCTTAGGTCGCTTTTAAAACCTCCCGCTCTCACTTTAAACCTATGTCCTCTAATTTTGGACTCCCCTATCATGTGTAAAAGAATTTGGCTCTTGATCCTTTCCATGCCCTTCATGATCTTATAAACATCTATAAGATAATTCCTCAGCCTCTGACATTCCAGGGAAAACAGCCCCCCAGCCTATTAAGCCTCTCCCTGTAACTCAAACCCTCCAACCTTGGCAACATCCTTATAAATCTTTTCTGAATCCTTTCAAGTTTCACAACATCTTTCCTGTAGCAGCAAGATCAGAATTGAACTCAGCATTCCAAAAATGGCTTAACCAAAGCCCTGTACAGCCACAATATGACCTACCAACTCCTCTACTCAATGCACTGACCAACAAAGGCAAGCATACCAAACGTTTTCTTCACTACCTTATCCACCCACGACTCCACTTTCAAGGAACTATAAACCTGCAATCCAAGGTCTCTTTGTTTGGCAACACCTCCCAGGACCTTACTGTTAAGTGCATAAATCCTGCGCTGATTTGCCTTTTCAAAATGCAGCACCTCACATTTATCTAAATTAAACTCCATCTGCCAATCCTCAGCCCATTGGTCCATCTGATCAAGATTCCGCTGTACTCTAAGGTAACCTTCTTCACTGACCACTACACCAACAATTTTAGTGCCATCTGCAAACTTACTAACCATACCTTCTATATTCACATCCAAATGATGAAAAGCAGTGGGCCCAGCACTGATCCTTGTGGCACACCGCTGATCACAGGCCTCTAGCCAGAAAAGCAAACATCCACCATTCTCTGTCTCCTACCTTTGAGCCAATTTTGTATGTTGATGTTGCAAAGTCACAGGGTCAGTTTCAGACAGTCAGTGGAGACAGGCTTCTAGCATGAACGACCGGACAAATAGGAATACTCATGTAATTTTTATAAAGTTTGCAGCAATGCAATAAACTCCTTGTTACTTGGCTGATTTACTTCCCTGAATGACATCACTGAACTAGATGGTTTTTTTTTCTGACATCGACAATGGTTTCATGGTCATTGAAAGATTCTTAATGGATGTTTTGGATGTAGGTTTGCTCACTGAGCTGGAAGGTTCATTTCCAGACGTTTCATCACCCTACTAGGTAACAACTTCAGTGGGCCTCAAGCTTTCTATTTATATGTTTGGGTTTCTTTGGGTCGGTGATGTCGTTTCCTGTGGTGAAGCCACTTGCTGTTCTTTTTCTCAGGGGGTGGTAAATGAGGTCGATGTGTTTGTTGATAGCATTCCGGTTGGAATGCCATGCTTCTAGGAATTCTCGTGCGTGTCTTTGTTTGGTTTGTCCTAGGATGGATGTGTTGTCCCAGTCGAAGTGATGCCCTTCCTCATCCGTATGTAAAGATACTAGTGAGAGAGGGTCATGCCTTTTTGTGGCTAGTTGGTGTTCATGGATCCTGGTTGCTAGACAGTCCTTGCACGGGATTTTGTAAATGATGTGAGTTTTGTTTGTTGTCTGTATAGGGTCTTTCAAGTTCATTAGCTGCTGTTTTAGTGTGTTGGTGGGTTTGTGGGCTACCATTGTGCCAAGGGGTCTGAGTAGTCTGGCAGTCATTTTGGAGATGTCTTTGATGTAGGGGAGAGTGGCTAGGAAAGCAAGAATTATCAGCAGTGCTTCACCTGAGGCCCACTGAAGATGTTACCTAGTAGGGTGACAAAAAGTCTGGAAATGAACCTTCCAACTCAGTGAGCAAATCTACATCCAAAACCTCAACCTGACCTACAAATCTTCTCAAAATTTGCTAAGATTCTTAATTTCAGAGGCTTTATTTTTATTGAATTCAAATTCTTTTGTGGTGGGATTCAAACCTGGCTCACCAGAACATGAACTGCTATGCAATATTATGTTGTACTTTGGAATCTCTAGATAACTGGACTTCCTACACATGTTAGCCTGATGTTCTCTTGTAGAAGCTAGCTTACAAAATGTATGAAATGTTGGACACTGTTTTGGTGGGTAAGCCCAGTCAGAATCTTATGCAAGATTTGGATGTTCTATTAAATCTATTGATGGTTGCATATGCTGGTCCAAAGTCAAACACTTGCAGATGTTTCTAGTCTGCTACAATTGCTTCAAATCTATGTCCTTCTTCTAGTAAGGATTCAATAGTATACTTTTTAGCTTTATCCAAGAAGGCCTTTTTTCTAACAGATTTGATAGATGTAGAGGCAATGGCCAGTTTCGCAAGCCTTTCAGCTAAGACAGTTCAGTGAAAACTGGTTCTGTGTCTTTCTATCAACTCCTGCCTCCAAATTGTTCCATTTGTTTACCTGACACGAACTCAAGCCCATGCATCCTGAAACTAATCTTCCAAAATCTGAAAAATGTTGTCAGGATCTTTACGGTCATCATCAGAAATACCAGAAGATTTTATTTTTCTTGATCCTTCAGTGCCCAAAGTGAGAAAAAAGAATTACTGCTTGTCAGTTATCTGCTAATCCATGAAGTAAAGACTGATTATTTATTTAAATAAAGTCATAAGTGTGCTAATCCATAGTTAATTGTTTGCCCCCAATTTCTCTTTGCAGATCTTTGCTTTTCTTTTGGCACAGAATGTAGTTCAGCATTTGTTTTTTTTTTGTTTACTGGTTTTGATTCTCTCTGCCTGTGCTTTTTCGCTTCATTTTTTCATTCTCTTCCCTTTTATTTTCCTTTAGCGTACCTCGACCCTTCTGTTCTTGCTTGTAGCTGCTCTTAAACTGCTCCATGTAGTAACATGTTGGGGCCTGCAGGTGGCACTTATGCCAAATATGGAGCCATAGAGTCATAGAGATGTGCAGCATGGATACAGATTCTTCAGTCCAATCTGTCCACGCCAATCCAGCTATCCTAAATTAATCTAGTTCCACTTGCCAGCACTAGGCCCATATCCCACTAAACCCTTCCTATTCATATACCCATCCAGATGCCTTTTAAATGTTGTCATTGTACCAGCTTCCACCACTTCCTTTGGCAGCTCATTCCATGCATGCACCACCCTCTGTGTGAAAAAGGTGCCCCTTGGGTCCCTTTCCCCACTCACGTTTGCCCCTCTAGTTTTGGACAGAGTGGGGGACAGAAGACCTTGTCTATTCAGCCCGTCCTTGCCCGTCATGATTTTATAAACCTCTGTAAAGTCAGCCTCCAATATTCCAGGGAAAACAGCCCCAGCCTATTCCGCCTCTCCCTGTAGCTCAAATGCTCTAACATCCTCTTCTGAACCCTTTCAAGTTTCACAACAACCTTCATATAGCAGGGAGAGACCATAATCCCAAACTAAACTAGTCCCAACCTGCCTGCTCCTAGCTCATATCCCTCCAAACCTTTTCTATTCATGCACTTATCCAAATGTCTTTTAAACATCGTAACTATACTTGCATCCACCACTTCCTCTGGAAGTTCATTCCACACACATACTACCCTCTACATGAAAAGGTTGCCTCTTAAGGTCCCTTTTAAATCTTTCCCCTCTGACCTTAAACCTATGCCCTCTAGTTCTGGACTCCTTTACCCTGGGGAGAAAAGACATTGCCTACTCACCCTACCTATAAATCTCTGTAAGGTCACCCCTCGGCCTCCCATTCTCCAGGGAAAAAAGTCCCAGCCTATCTTTATAACTCAAACCCTCCAGTCCTGGCAACATCCTGATAAATCTCTTCTGAGTCCTCTCCAGCTTATACAAGGTGACCAGAACTGTTGGTTTATTAACGCCACATGTACTGTGATACAGTGAAAAATAGTGTATTGTGTGCTATTCAGGCATATTACACGTTATAGAAGTAACAGAATGCAGAATATAGTGTTGCAGTTACAGAAAAGCGGCAGAGAAAGATCAGCTCTAATATATGAGAAGTCTGTTCATAAGTCGGATAACAGCAGGAAAGAAGCTGTTCTTGAATCTGTTAGTCCGTGTATACAAACTTGTATATTTTCTGCCTGACAGAAGAGGGTGGAAGAGAGTATAACCGGGGTGGGAGGGGTCTTGGATGGTGTTGGGTGCTTCCCGAGGCAGCAAGTGTAGACGGAGTCAATTTTATTTGTGCTGATTTGGAAGAAAATGGTAAGAAATTGCAGTATGCTGCTGTGCAAAAGGACCTATGCTGTGCAAAAAGGACCTGACTGTCCTTGTGTATGAATCACAGAGGTTGGTCTGTGGGTACACAAGTAATTAGGAAGGCAAATGGAATTTTGTTCTTTATTGCTAAAGGGATTGAGTTTAAAAGCAGAGAGGTTATGTTGCAGCTGTATAGGATGCTAGTGAGACCACACCTGGGGTACTGTGTGCAGTTTTGGTCTCCTTACTTGAGACAGGATGTACTGGCGCTGGAGGGGGGTGCAGAGAAGGTTCCCTATGTTGATTCTGGAGTTGAGGGGGTTGGTTTATGAGGAGAGACTGAGTAGATTAGGATTATATTCATTGAAATTAAGAAGAATGATGGGGGAATCTTGTATAAGCATATACAATTATGAAGAGAATAGGTAAGATAGATATAGAGAGGACGTTTCCACTGGCAGGTGAAACTAGGACAAGAAGGCATAGCATCGAAACTAGGGGGATCAGATTTAGGACTGAATAAAGGAGGAACTTGTTCACCCAGAGAGTAGTGAGGCTATGGAATTCCCTGCCCAGTGACGTGGTTAAGTCTTCTTCAGTAAATATTTTTAAAGTTAAGATAGCTTTTTTTGAACTTTGAAGGAATTAAATGATATGGTGAGAGGGCTGTTAAGTGGAGCTGAGGCCACGAAAAGATCAGCCATGATCTTATTGAAAGGCAGAGCGGGCTCGAAGGGCAAGATGGCCGACTCTGCTCCTAGTTCTTATGTTCTTAAAATGGCAGAATTAACCAATGTTTGAACACGAATTAGCCTTTTTAATGTAAAAGAGATTTTATTCCCCACATTTTAAAGCTATATTTTCTTCAAAAAGCATGCTGGAGCTGTCCTTTCTGAACCTTTTAAAACAACCATTTATTTTAGAATTGGATCAGCAGTGTCTCATAATTGTTTCTCCTTCTTTTTACAAAGAGGGAGAAAGACATATGTGTAATCAGAGTTGAGAGTGTGGTGCTGGAAAAGCACAGCAGGCCAGGCAGCAACCGAGGAGCAGGAGAATCGACGTTTCGGGCAAAAGCCATTCCAGCATCACACTCTCGACCCTAATCTCCAACATCTGCAGTCCTCACTTGTACAGTAATCAGTTCATCATCCACTTACTGCCATTAACTAGCTGTCATAATCAGATCTTAATTCCCCTTTGCTGCCATCATGATCCTGTTTGTGTTTTTTAATGTATATTCCCCCACAGAAAATATACCAAAAATAGATTCTGTCAAGTAAGATACCTTGTAACTTACTTAAAGCAATATCTACTTACAAGGCTACAATATCACAATTTTTTTTAAATTTCAAAAATATATAAAAATATTTTGATGATCTGTACAGTTGTCATGCCATATGTACATAAACATTCCATTTCTTTGCATACAGAGATTGAGTAATCATTCATATATACAAGACTGTACATTTACCTTCTATATGTTTAGCTGAGGCATCAGCGGAGCCCACTTACTGGGTGAGATCCCTGTTTTTAGGCAGGTAAACATTACACAGTGGTCTTTCCCCACCGCATCTTGGCAGCAGCTGCCCCAATATCACAAATTTTTTTTTTTTTTTTATTTCAAAAATATACTTTATTCATATATATTTAATCTATACAATTGGACATGTCATCATTCTGTAAACATTCCATTTCTTTACGTATCGAAACAGGGTAATCATTCATATTCACAGGTTGGTGCGATTACATTGAGCTGAGGCGCCAGCGGAGCCCAAATGACTGCGTGGGCCCCCTGTTCTTCATTAGGCAGGCAGATGTTAGACGGTGGTCTTTCCCCACCGCGCCTTGGCGGCAGCTGCCCCAAGCTTCAGCGCATCCCTCAACACGTAGTCCT
>NC_057712.1:34779067-34827490 GCF_004010195.1 Chiloscyllium plagiosum
TCTGCCCAGTTTCTGCCTCACTTTGCTGATACGCTCCTCCCAAGACTTGGCGCACACCCTAGCCCCTCCGAACCAAATACCCAGCACCTTCAGGTGGTCAGTCCTGACGGTGAAGGGGATAGAGGATTGATCGGCCCAGTTTCCGAAGAGCATGGCTTCGCTCTTGCCTCGGTTTACCTTGGCCTCCGAGGCCCGTTCGAACTGGTCACAAATGCACATGTGTCTGTGCACGGACAGCGGATCCGAGCAGAAAATGGCGACGTCATCCATGTCCAGGGAGGCCTTAACCTGCAGGCCCCTGCTGCCAGGAATAGTCACCCCTCTCAGGCTTGCATCCTTCCTGATGGACTCGGCAGATGGCTCTATGCAGCACACAAACAAGGCAGGAGAGAGGGGGCAGCCCTGCCTGACTCCAGATCTGACTGGGAAGCTATCTGATTCCCACCCATTGATTGAGACTGCACTGACAATGTTGGTGTAGAGCAGTCTGATCCAATTAGCGATTCCCTCCCCGAAGCCCATTTTGGGGAGGACATCCCTCATATATGTATGCGATATCCTGTCAAAGGCTTTCTCCTGGTCCAGGCTGATGAGGCAGGTGTCCAACCCTCTGTCCTGCACGTAGGCGATCATATCCCTGGGGAGTGCGAGACTCTCAGCGATCTTCCTGCCCGGTACAACACCGGTTTGGTCAGGGTGAATCACCGATTCCAGAGCAGACCTGACCCGGTTGGCGATGACCTTTGACAAGATTTTGTAGTCTGTGTTTAACAGTGAGATCGGTCTCCAATTTCTAATTTCTTCCCTCTCCCCCTTCTGCTTGTAGATGAGGGTGATGATGCCTTTCCTCATGGATTCATTCATGGTACCTGCCCGAAGCATACTGACATACACCTCCAGCAGGTCCCGGCCAATCAAGTCCCAAAGAGCGGAATAGAGCTCGACCGGTAAGCCGTCGCTTCCGGGAGTTTTATTCTTTTCGAAGGACTCGAGGGCCTTGGTCAGCTCATCCAGAGATAGCGGCTGGTCCAGCCTCTCTCGTGTTCCGTCGTCTAGGACCTCCGTGATAGAGGACAGGAACGACTTGGAGGCCGCGCTGTCGGTTGGCACACAATCTGGGCCCTGTGCTTATTGATATTACTATACATTGCACACCCATAAACAGCTGACTACATTGACTCCACTTTACAGAGAGAGTGACTGGGCTTCTTTGGATTGGAACATCACTTGTTATGATGTCAGGTAATTGTTTGAAAGGTACAGACCTGACTCGTCTGGAATCGCGGTTTAATGTACCAACAAAAAGATAGCTGAAGGTGAATCTGTGCATCCCAATTTGTAAATGTTGTGTATATTAGTTGTGCGTGCTGCCCCTTTAAGAAAGCAGGTCAGGTGACCTGGAGCTGGAGATAAGGGAGTCTAAATCTGATTGTGGAGGTGAGAGGTCCACAATAACGTATTCCCTGTTTGAGGTTGCCCTCCATCCAGCTCCTGTTCTCTTTACTTTTGTAGTGAACGACAGCGTAAACATAGTGATGAGAGTGAGATCCACCCACAAACTGTGTGTGGATACCAAATTTTTTTGTTGAGATGAAGGACATTGCCAAGATTTTGAAAACGGTACAGGATTGTGGAGGTGATGTCGAGGGAAGCGACTGTGAGGGAACTTGGGCCGCGGTCCACTCCAAGAAAGGACAGAATTCACTGTGGAGCATGCCAGGTGTAAGGGGACTTGGACTCTGGGGGATCCCGGGGAGGATTGCTACGCTAACACAGTCAGTGAAGGAGTGGCCAAAATGGAGTGTGTTCATCGGGGACTCCGGCTGCAAATAGCTACTAGACATAAGTGGTGGGAATGTTTTCCAGCATGTGGCAAAACAAAATGGTGGGTCCATTTGGAACAATGGAACCGTTTGATGAAGAGACAGAAAGTTGGATTCTGAACACCGAATGTTTTACTTAAAAGATGAACAGATTGGCTAAAGACATAATGCTGCCTGTTTTCTTGAGTACATTGAGAGTAAGACCTTTGCGGTTCTGGTACAACCAGAGAAACCCACAAAGGCGGCATTCCAAGAGCTATGTGAAGTATTGGGGAATTATTTTGCACCCAAGCCACTGACAATCATGGAATGCTTCCATTTTCACAAATGGATCCAGCATGAAGGAGATTCCATCAGCCAGTTTGTGGCCGCCTCAAAGTGGTTAGTAGAACATAGAAAATTCAGAGGGATCCAAACAATGGATTGTGTGAGTGTTTGGTTTGTGGTCTCCAACTTGAAACCATCCAATGGAAGCTACTAATAAGGAGAGACCTAGATTTTAAGGCAGCTTTTAAAATTGCTACCTTGATGGAGTTGACACCATTGAAGTTGAGTGACAATGCCCAGTTGCATAAAGTTACTCAACTGATGTGGTACCAAGCACAGAATGCTGCTGATATAGCAAGAATGGCCACAAGGAGTCAACAAATGTCGGACTCAAGAAGACCAGTGCCACAGGTATAAGTGAATGGGTCATATTTTCCAAAATTGTCAGGTAAAATCCAAGCAATAGAAGAGGTGTCTAAAGAAGACAATTCAGAGGTTAAGGCATAAGGTACAAGCCATCAGCCCGGGAGTAGACAGAGAGTCAGCCAGATCTGTGGGAGAACCAGAAGGCCCAGAGTCAGCATCCTTCGGTACAGGGTGGAGCTGATTGTTTCTGGGTTCTTCCCAAAATAGAGACGAAAACAATAAAGATGGAAATGGAAATGGGTAAAGTAGTGTCACTGATTCCTGAATCAATATATAGGGAGAAGTTAATGGCTCTCCAATTGAAGCCTGTCAAGATTACACTCAGGGCATACATGGAACAAATGGTGCTTCTGAAGGGCTATGTCCAGGTAAGAGTACAGCTAAGGGACCAGTGTGCCGAACTGATTCTTTACACAATGAAAGGTCATTACCCTGCATTATTCAGCTGCTCCTGATTACAGAAATTAAAGTTAGATGGGGGCGTGGGTAATAGGCTGGCAAACTCAAAAACATGTTTGCAAGAGATTTTGGACAGGTATGAAGATGCTCTCAAGAGAACCCTGGAGAAATTAAAAGGAGTAGAAATTAAAGTTCAGTTCAGAAGTGGGAGACCCCAAGGAGTCTGAAGGTGCATCTGGTACCACACACCATCCAGCCTAAAATGGAGGTGGAACTGGAACAACTGGTGAATCTTGAAGTATTGAAACCAGTAACCACCAGTGAAAGGGCCACTTCCACTGTTTGAGTCTTAAAAACAGATGGCACGGTGGCAACTTTAAGGTCATAGCCAACCCAGCCCTGTGTGCAGATCAATACCCACTTCCACTCATCAAGGATCTATTCAGCGGACTACCTGGAGGAAAGAAATTTCTGGAAATGAATCTGTTGCAGGCCTACCTATAGATGGGGTTCATGAAGGTGTCCCAGCTGCTGCTTACAATAGTGACACAGAGGGGGACATTTTATCGACAAGCAACTTCCTTTTGGCATCAAATCAGTCTTCCAGAGGGCCATGGACTAAATAAATAAGTGAATTAGAGTCATAGAGATGTACAGCACGGAAACAGACCTTTAGGTCCAACTCATCCATGCTGACCAGATATCCCAACCCCAATCTAGTCCCACCTGCCAGCACCCGGCCAATATCCCGCTAAACCCTTCCTATTCATATACCTATCCACATGCCTTTTAAATGCTGTAATTGTACCAGCCTCCACCACTTCTTCTGGCAGCTCATTCCATACACGTACCATCCTCTGCATGAAAGAGTTGCCCCATAGGTCTCTTTTAGGCCTCCAAGGCAAAGAGCGAGGCTTGCTGGTGCTTCACCTTCTGGAGGTCCTCCATGACATCGACCCCCATCATCTGCAGCAGGAGTAGGTTCTGCATAATTTTTCTGGAGTTTGGACAGTTTTTCTCTGCCTTTCTCTCACCTTCTGCCCATTTTTGAGGATAAAGAATCTCTTGATGTTCCCTTTGACTCTTTCCCACCAGTCCGCTGGAGACGCAAAGAGGGAGCTTCACGGTTCTCCACTTTATAATCCCTTTCGAGCCCCTCAATGTTTTCTGGGGCCAACAATTTTGTGTTCAGCTTCCACGTTCCCTTGCCGACCCGCTGGTCATCCTGTAGGTGACAATTGGCCAGCAGGAGGCATGATTAGAGAAGATCACCGGCTTGATATTGGTGGATCTGACCGAGAGCATTTGGGCACAAACAGGAATGCGCTCTGTCTGCAGGGGTGCCGAAGTCGTTGTGCAGCTTGGCATCTTTGAGCATTTCCATCAGGACTCTGGACACGGCATCCAGTTTACTGTCTGCATCAATGATACAGTTGAAATCTCCAGCCAGAATGACCAGCCTGAACGTAGCCAGCAACAGTGGAAGCTGCTGCAAGTCGGCCAACTGTTCACTCCTACCCGCTGGAGCATACACATTAATTACTCTTAGGAGAGCATTCCAGGGATCCCAAAGCATCCATCCTAGCTAGCAGAGAGGGGAAGGTGGAGACTGTGCAGGGGCCCCAAGGTTGGGAGGGCTGATTAAATTGTCTATGATTAAAGCTGCTGTTTAGATTAATACAGCTTTGTTTACTTTGAGAGTTAAAAACCACACAACACCAGGTTATAGTCCAACAGGTTTAATTGGAAGCACTAGCTTTCGGAGTGCTGCTCCTTCATCAGGTGATTGTGATTGTCATCACAATTATCTGATGAAGAAGCGTCGCTCCGAAAGCTAGTGCTTCCAATTAAACCTGTTGGACTATAACCTGGTGTTGTGTGGTTTTTAACCTTGTACACCCCAGTCCAACACCAGCATCTCCGAATCATGACTACTTTGAGAGTGTATTTAATTACTGTCCTTTGTATAATTGTGTTAATTTCACTGTTTTATTGCATTTACCTTTATTTCTAGAATTATACTTACCTTTTTGTATTTAAATAAACACAGATTCTTTTGCCCTGAAACACCTATCCACTGCTTTCTTCATTTCACCTTTCCTAAATACGTCCAGTGTCAGATCCAAGGATCTGGGAGTGATTCGAACCATCTAGGCACAGTTAGCATGGATTTGTGAATGAAGAATCATATTTGACAAACATGCTGGAGTATTTTTTGAAAATGTTGTTCACAAAATTCATAAAGGAGAGCTGATGGACAGAGTATCGATAGATTTTCTGAAGACTTTTCCAAGGTGCTTCACAAGTTTGGTTGGTAAGGTAAAACATATGTTTTAGAAGGACATGTCTTGGCATAGATTAACCAGACTGTAGGAACGAGTGGACATTCTTGTGACTACTGTTGTTCCTGTTGTTCTCAGTAAACCCCTAAGGTACTATTTCCAAGTTTGCCAATGATGCAAAGCTAGGGGAGAATGTGTGCTGTGAGCAAGATGTAACCTGGCTTCAGCAGGATTTGGACAGGTTACGTAAGTGGAATCGAACCTGGCAGACAAAATATAATGTGTGGAAAATGTTGTAAAAAAGAACAGAAAGTGCTCGAGAAAATCAACAGCTCTGGCAGTATCTATGGAGAGAGAAACTGAGTTAACTTTTTGAGTCCAGTGAGTGTTCTTTCGAATGGGGACATTGGATTCAAACCAAGCTGAAATACTTGCTCCTGTGTCTGTGTTCCTAATTTCAACTTGCACACAAGGAGAGATTCACAAGTAAATGTTGACCTTTGTCTCATGAAATTGGAACCATTCTTGAAAAACTACTTCTTACCTGTTAACAATTTTTGTTTGTTTTGATGCCGCGGACTTAAAGATACACAAAGAGAAAGGAAACACAAGGTGATAAAGGAAATACAACAGTAAGAACAGTCAAAGGTGAAATTCTCAATCACAGTCTAATAGTTCAGGCCACACACCCAAATTTTGTTATAGCCCTGAATGAGACTCTGGGATTTATTCTGCGGTTCAAGAAGGCAGCTCACCAACACCTTCTCAAGGAGCAACTAGGGACGGGCAATAAATGCTGGACACTCCACAAATGAATAGAAAAAGCTGCAAGATTCCATAGTTTTAAAACAAACAAGAGAAATATTACAGCTCACAGGTTAACAAAGCACACAGCCAGCACTATCAACCTTATACTCTAACATTCAGAATGAAATGAATTAAAGGATAATTTGAAGAGAGTCACACCATAAGGTGCACAGTAACTATCAAACACAACCAAGACGGTTCCACAAATTTCTCAGCAATTCACCCAGATGCAATTGTCACTCAGTCACAAACATTCTATAGTACTCTGTTTTCCTCATGAGGAATTTCAGCTCCTGGTCAAAGAGTCAGTCGGATTCCCAGCTGACAGCAGCTATACCTGAGTTGTCGACATATTGTGTCAGGAAACTCTCCTGCACACATTGAACAAACCAAGATGGTTCCACAAATTTCTCAGCAATTCACCCAGATGCAATTGTCACTCAGTCACAAACATTCTGTAGTACTCTGTTTTCCTCATGAGGAATTTCAGCTCCTGGTCAAAGAGTCAGTCGGATTCCCAGCTGACAGCAGCTATACCTGAGTTCCGTAAGTACAATCCTCACCAAAAGGCAAACGATTCCAGATTTCTTTCTTCATGTCTCTCAATTACCCACTCTGTGGAAACACACTGGCTGATGTTTTTGATCCGTTTACACTGGAGTGAGTTATTTTTGGTAAGATCTGGGGCCAGGATGCACTGAAGGTTCACCAGTATTGCCAGGAGTCCATGCAGTTGGATTTTCAACATTTATGCGATGGGAGCATGGAATTGACAGAGGGTCCACACCAGATCTGCTCATCAAGAACTGAAGGAGATACTGAAGCACTTGGTGTGGAGTAGGTAAGATCCACATTCAGGTCAGTGCACTGGGTTAAGGACTGGAGAAACACAGACATTTCATTTCTGAAAGGAGAGTCAGAGAAATGGTTTTAGCCAGGGATACAAAATGTCAAAACTCCTTTAAATAACACAGGAGGAGTACAACAAGGGGATATATAATGGTACTAGGGAAAGGTAATTTCAGGATCAATCTGGCGAATATTTTCATGTAAAGGATGGTCAGTACTTGGAATAGATTGCTAAGCCATGTAGTGGAGGTGAAGACCCTTAAATCACTCAATGGACAACCAATGCAGAAATGATTGCATGTAAGGTTGTTCTGGATGAATGCATTAAGATAAGTTGAATGACCTTCCTTGCCAGTAGTTATCTTGTGATCTTGCCCAATCTTGAGATTTGCAGTTTGTATAATCTGCATGTGTGGACAGTGTACACAGTGTGGAGATGACTGATACAATTCAAGAGTAAACCATTTACTGTAAACGATTAAAACAAAACCACAAAAATACTTACATTCTTTCCAGCCTCAGTAAAAACACTCTTCCTCACTGTTCTATTGAAAGATTATGATTGAACAAGGCAGAAATAGTTTTTAAAAAGTCATCTTTTTTGCTGAGCATTTCAAATGTATAATTTACTTGATAATTCTCAGTTGATGTAAGAATGATTAAAATGCCATTATCTTAGTGATGATAAAGGACTTAAAGTGGGTGAGATAAAATTCAAGAAGCTCCTGTGCTGTCCACGTGATTTAAGCACAACTGGTACAATTATGTGCATTATTTTATAATTTCTATTATCAGTAAACATTCTCAGAGCTCTTTGTGGCATATTTAGTTTCATGTGCCGGAATAATGAAGACATTTCTGCTTGAAGTACGGTGTTATTCTTGCCAGGACGTAAGCAATAGATGGAGCTGTTCCCACAGACTGTTAAGCAGGAAACTGGAATCTAAAGTGATGTTTAAAATAAACACATTTATGTTATGGTGCTGTAATGCAGTGGTGCATGACTGAGATAGGTGGAAATTTATGTGAGAGATGGACACACCCCTGCACAGGAGGCTACACACCATATCAGTCTGGGAAATGTCTTTAACCTACTGATGACCCCTGTTAGTAACGATCAAAGATTAGGTTGTGAAGGAAATAAGTAATGGTTGCTCATTGATTGTCATAGCCCACTGCAGTATTTATAACATTTTTAACCTTGAACATCTTCAGCTTCATTCATAAGTAAAAAGAGCTAATCTGGTAGTCAGGGGTGGCATGGTGGCTCAGTAGTTAACAGGGATCTTGGTTTGATTCCAGCCTCAGGTGACTGTCTGTGCGGAGTTTGTACTTACTCCCTGTATCTGAGTGGGTTTCTGCTAGGTGCTCTGGTTTTCTCCCACAGTCCAAAGCTGTGGAGGTTAGGTGGATTGGCCATGCTAAATTGCCTATAGTGTCCAGGGATGTGCAGGTTAGTGGATGAGTTGTGGGAATTGGAGGGTATTGAGTAGGAGGAACAGATCTAGGAGGGAAGCTCTTTAGAGGATTGGTGTGGGCCGAATGGCCTGCTTCCACACTGTAAGGATTCAATGATTCTAGTCAATATTCCTCATCGTAGTTGATCTGCTGCAGTTGTTAACTTTAATCTTTAGGTAAGCTAGTTGAGTTAAAGGAATACATGTCACCAAGGCTCAGTGGTATTAATTCTAGGGTCAGGATTGGTGCTACTAGATCCAGTGGAATAGAAGTGAAAGAAAGGGCTTTCTGTCAACAATCTCTGGTCTGCATAAATTGACCCACAAACTGTGCTGTAAAAAGAGCACTTACCTGTTGGAGTTAGCAGCTTCTGCCTTCCAGTGAATTCCAAATACACTTAAATCCGAGGATCTGATTCTCATTAACTATCATTACTATGGAGCAAACTCTTCAGCAAGGATTACTTGAGTGTTCTCCAATCCAACTGCGGTTAAGCTGGAGGTGGGGATGATCATGACAGTTGGGATTTGGTTTTATGTATTTGCAGGGTTAATTATCTATGCTGACTCTCTTCCATCCATTGTAATGTTGTTAACACTACTCCTCATTCCTTTGTCATGTCTCACATACAGATGCAGCTGATAAATAGTAGAGAATCCTATATTGGCAATAAACTTGCTCTGTGAGCTGTTCCTCGGGCTGTAGTCTGCGGTAAACATTGACTGCACCTGGATGACCATTAACTCAGTGAAGGATGCTCTTTGGCATGCCCAAAACCTGTTGGTCTTCCAGAGGAAGGAGTTGACCTTGTCTGAGCGTTGCAGATTGGCACATTCCTAGGTCCAGGACCATGTGTTGAGGGATGCACTAAAGCAAGATGCGGAAAGACCACTATCTAACGTCTTTCTGCTGAAGGTAAAGTGGGATCTGTTCATTTATCGGACTCTCCAGGTGCCTCAAATATATGGAAATATAATCTTGCACGTGGAAGAAATGCCTTCGGTTTGTTTGTTGGACTCCAATGTTTGTTTGTTTCTTCAAATGCTAATATACAGAACTGGACTGCTTTGATGACCATATTTGTATATGAAGATTTCTATGAATAAAGTATATTTTTGAAATATATAAAAAACTTTTGCATCTTTAGACATTGGGTTGGATTTTGTCAGTCTCATAAGGCTGTCATCTATTGATCAGAGAACAAATGGGGAGCTGCTGTCAGTTCCATGGAAGAGCTTCAACAGTATTAAGTGTCTGATGATAGCCACCATTCGGCCTTCCCAAAGATTCAGGACTCTAGGGGCTGTAAGTCCTGTCCTGTCAAGAGCTGCCAACCAAACAGAGGCCCCTTACAAATACTCATTAACATGACTGGCAGCAGTGACTGCAGCAGCTATCACATCCACCCAAGACTCAGAATTACTGAGGGGCCTCAGGTCAAAGGTGAGCGAGGGTGAGACCTTTATCGGGCTTGAAGTAGCAAGGAAGGGTTGGATCAGGGGATATCAATCATAAGGGGAGAAGGGTGGCTTTCAGTGGCCCTTCCCACTTTAGAAATACTGGATCTTTCAATGAGGCACAAAGTGTCCAATATTGAGGTACACACCTGGGAGGTACCCAAGGTAGTTTGCTTGGTACCCCAGGAAGGCAGTGAAAAGCCCGCTTGTTCTCAATTCATTCCTGAGTCAACCCTGAACTGCAGTGGGCTCAAGAGTTAATGATTTGAATTGAATTAGCTTTATTGTCACGTGCTCACATGAGTGCAGTAATAAATTTATGAGTTGCCACTTAGGTATAAGGTACCTAGGTACATATTCTTGAGTACAAATTCTTCGGAAAAAATTTAGAAAATAAAAGAATGAAAAGTTCAGAGTAACAAACCTTCCAAGACTATATAAAAATAAAAATGAGTCAAATGACACCCTGCCGGCAGCAAGCAGGAAACCAAACGCAATAAATCACTTCCTTAATGTAGAGCAGATTAAAGATTGGCACATACGGGCAAACATCAAAGGTAAAATTTTCTGAAAAAGAATTCAACACAATTATTAATAAAATTAGACTTATAAATTTACAATTAGTCCTTTAAAAGCACTTCAGAAATGCACGATTATTTTTCCAGGGTCAGTTCCATTGATCAATAAATTTTATTCATTACAATGGTATTGCAATTACACTTGACTTAACATGGAGTAATACTTAAAGGGGTTTCGAAGAGTGGCGTAGGAGTGGGACATTGTTATTCTTGCTGTTTCAAATGATTTCTGGCTTGGGAGGAATGGGCCTACAATGGACAACCTCAGTGACAGAATGCAACTTCAGGATTTTTCATCTGTTCATACTTGACATCCCGAGGCGGTGGTCAGAGCGGTAATGGTGGTGAATGCTCACAGTTCACCTTCCAAACACTCCCCAACTCCCTTGCAAAACCCAAGGCTGCAAGAAAGCAGGCAAACAATCTGGTGTGGTAATAAGACTCAATTGAATAAAATATACTAATTGCAGTCAAAAATGTCCACTTTTTATTCTAGAGTTTACAATGTACATATTGAAAATTCCAGTCAACTGATGTGAAAAGCACTGTGTCTAAAATTATAACCTAGAAGCAAAGTAATTAGCAGACAAAAAGTAGAACAGAGCCCAAGGCCTGAGAAAGAAACATGGAGACATAGAAAATCAACAAAATTGGAAACTGTGTCCATTAAAACACTTTAACCGCAAAAGTGTTACTGTCTATTTTAACAAAATTTACTCATAAAATAAAATGCTTCAGAAAAGAAATTGGTTTCATTCTATTTTTGTTCACCCGATTTTAGACCATAACAAAACAAACTAAAATGCAGGAGGAAGCACAGTTTTAGAGAACAAAGATCATTAGAATTAGAATTAGGTTTTATTGACACATGTGCTCAAGTACAAAAGTACAGGAGTATAGCAAAAAGTGTACAATGTTGTCACACATGATGCCACCTTAGGTAGAAAGTACCTAGTTATGAATCTTAGGTAATAAAATAGATTAGGTACAAAAATAGAGAAATGAAGGAAAAAAAGCTAAAACGTTCTACGTTACAGTTCTATCTTTAACTTCTCTCTAATTGTAATTTATTCTTTTGATTTATTTCAATTTCTTTTTAGCCTTTTCAGGAGGTTAAGCAAGGTGGTAACTTGGGTGTGATTTGGGTTTCCATCTCCAAAGATGCTCCGTGACTTGCTGAGTTTCTCCAGCAATTTCTACTTTTATTTCAGATTTCCAGCATTTGTTTTTATTTATTTGAGAAAGCAAAGATTGAAGGAGGTAAAAAGCTTCCAAATAATGGGAAAAATGGGATCAATAGAGAGAGGATGTGGCAGGAGAAAATGTATGTAGATGTGTTTGAGATTCACAGAAAAATCAGTGAGAAACATTCAAAGAAAGAATGATTATAACAGTGTTACTAAAATAGTGATGGATAAATCCCAGTTGTTAACCCAACCTATATGTTAACTGCATATATTAACAGACTAATAAGATTACAACAAAATAAGTGGTATCTAAACATATCAAGTGGTATCTTGCTACTTTAAGTGTATCTTTCTGAAGCAGAATGCTCTTATTCTTAGAGTGTCCCTTGCAATCACAGTTTAAGTACACTTTGAACAATTCAAGAGACATTTTACTAAATACTGAAGGACTGACAGACCAGGGAAATATGTTTTTCCTTTTAAAAGCTGATGAAAAGCTATGTAGGAGCTCAAAGGATTAAAAAAGAGGGAGAATTGAGTTTTGCCATGAATTGCTTTGTAGGGTCATGACTTGACCTGCTGCTGCTACTAAACGATTGTATGTAAGTCACTCACGGCCCCAACCTACAAGGAGCTCTCAGCCATGTTATTTTAGAACTTGCTGACAGTCACAGCTTAAAACCTGTAATACCTGGTAGGTGTGGCCTCCCATCGGGTCACCTTCATGCTGCAGAGCTGCAGTTACCATAGATGTGCTGAGACAGTCTTTGAACTGCTGATGGTGGAAGAATGCTAACTGAAATAATGATAAACACAAGTAAAATTACTAATCAACAAATAGCAGTGCGCTGATAGCAAGAGTTACAATTCTAATGTGGTTTCCATATTGCCATAGATTTGAGAATTGTATTCTTCCCTATCAGTGTATTTAGCTAACATTTAAAATTTACTGTCATGAGAAATAAAATAGTTGATTTTGAATTTTTAATGAAATCAATACACATCCCTGATTGGGCTTATTGCAGTAGGGCTTATGCTCGAAACGTTGATTCTCCTGTTCCCTGGATGCTGCCTGACCTGCTGCACTTTTCCAGCAACACATTTTCAGCTCTGATCTCCAGCATCTGCAGTCCTCACTTTCTCCTTATTGCAGTATTCAGAATCAGACAATGGTAGATGAATAATTTTCAGCTCTGCTACATACAGAACAACAAAGGTTATAAGTTAATGATGGAGGACAGCACATGAGTTACTAGCAAGATGACATAGTATTTCTGTTAGGGATTCATGTCAGGGAACAAATTTGAGTGTGAAATTCAAGCACATTATGAACATGATTTGAACTTTAAATTGTGCTGCTACCTCAGAACATATGTTATTTAATTATATACCATAGGTAAGTTTACAGAAATATGAACAATTGTAGGAGTGTAATTTTCTCCAATACATTAATAATTGTACTGAGTGACCAACTGCACTGGTCAAACACAGTAATGGGAGGCTGATTTTAAATTGGAAATGGCTGTAAAACAAGTCTGTTCCTGTTGTGAACCCATCCTTGATATTCACTATATGGCCATCTCAAGGGCAGACAGGAAATTCAATGGAATAAGCAAGTCTGCCTCCTGATGTTTGGGATTGAGAATTTGTTGTGGGTATAGTTAGCAAGGTGGTTAAATTACTGGATTTGTAATCCAGAAACCCCGCATTTAAATCCCTCCATGACAGTGTGAAATTGAAATTCTGTAAATTAAGTAAAATTGGTATATTGAAGACAAGGCAGAGTGATAGAGTGGTGGACGTGATCTAAATGGACTTCAGTAAGGCATTTGACAAGGTTCCTCATGGTAGACTGGTTCGCAAGGTTAGATTACATGGCATACATGGAGAACTAGCCATTTGGATACAGAACTGGTATGAAGGTAGAAGACAGAGTGTGGTGCTTTTTAGACTGGAGGCCTGTGACCAGTGGAGTGCCAAAAGGATTGGTGCTGGGTCCACTGCTCTTTGTGTAAATGATTTGCATTGAACATGGGAGGGATGGTTAATAAGTTTGTAGATAACACCAAAATTGGTTATGTAGTGGACAGTGAAGAAGGTTACCTCAGAGGACAACAGGATCTTGATCAGATGGGCCAATGGGCTGAGGAGTGGCAGAAGGAGTTTAATTTAGATAAATGTGAGGTGTTGCATTTTGGTAAGGCAAATTAGGGCAGGACTTATACAGTTAACGTTAAGGTACTAGGGAGTGTTGCTGAATAAAGAGACCTTGAAAGTGGTGTCTCAGATAGACAGGATAGTGAAGAAGGTATTTGGTATGCTTGTCTTTATTGGTCAGTGCTGGATTAGTAGTGCTGGAAAAGCACAGCAGTTCAAGCAGCATCTGAGGAGCAGTAAAATTGACGTTTCGGGCAAAAACCCTACACCAGGAATACAGGCAAAGTGTCTGAAGGGTGGGGAGACAACATTTATCTCTCCACCCTTCAGGCACTCTGCCTGTATTCCTGATGAAGGGCTTTTGCCTGAAACGTCGATTTTACTGCTCCACGGATGCTGCCTGAACTGCTGTGCTTTTCCAGCACCACTAATCCAGACTCTGGTTTCCAGCATCTGCAGTCATTGTTTTTACCCCCTTTATTGGTCAGTGCATTGAGTATAGGGGTTTGGAGGTCATGTTGCGGTTGTACAGGACATTGGTTAGGCTGTTTTTGGAACACTGCAGTCAATTCTGGTCTCCCTGCATAGGAAGGATGTTGTGAAATTTGAAAGGGTTCAGAAAAGATTTACAAAGATGTTGTCAGGGTTGAAGGGTATGAGGCTGAATAGACTGGGGCTATTGTCCCTGCAGCATCCGAGGCTGAGGGGTGATCTTATAGAGATTTATAAAATGAGGGGCATAGATAGGGTGAATACCCAAAATCTTTTCTCCAGGTTAGCAGTGTCCAAAATTAGAGGGCTTATATTTAAGGTGAGAGGGGAAAGATTTATAAGAGCTCTAAAGGGCAATTTGTTTCACACAGAGGGTGGTGCGTGTATGGAATGAGCTGTCAGAGGACGTGGTGGAGACTGGTACAATTACAACATTTAAAACGAATAATGGATGGGTATGTGAATAGGAAGGGTTTCAGGGGATAAGGGCCAAATGCTGGCAAATGGGAATAGATTAATTTAGGATATCTGGTCAGCATGGATGAGTTGGACTGAAGGGTCTGTTTCCATGCTATACATCTCTATGACTCTATCTGGTATCAGTCCTGATGATCATGATGGTTCTAAACACCCACTTGGTTCACCAATGTCACCCTTATTTGGTCGGGCCTACATGTGAGTCCAGGTCCAAAGTTATGAGGTTGACACTCTCTCTAATAGTCTGGCTGAAGGGCTTAAACAATAAATGCTTGGGATCTGGTAAAGTCATATCCATTAAGTGAATGCAAAAATGGACATAGGAGCTTATCAGGGATACCAATGGGTGAGAATGGCATTCGGGGGTGGGAGGTTGTGCTTGGATCAACAAAAGAAACATCTGGACTTGGCTTCCTCTCCCAATCCATCCCTTCCATCCCTTCCTCCCTCTCCAATTGTTAGGCATTTCAGTAACTTTCCTGAGGCAGGGAGTCGATGCCCACTATTCACCAGCAGAAGGTAACTGATGCTGGGGTCTTGAAATGGCTTGGGCTTCCCACCAGAAAGAATAAGCGGCAGCAGTTCAGGTTTCTTTGTTAACTCCTGTTAACAACTCTCTCCTTTAGCTTGACGATGTATATGTCACCTTGAGGCTCAAGGGCAATTCAATTTTTACCTTTCTGTAAAGTTGGCTTATTTTTACTAAACCAATGAAAATTACGACTTATTATACAGTAATTAATAAGGACCAATTTCCAGGCACAATGTTTCACACAGTTCTTGTCACATGGTTGTGATAGGTTCAATCAGTGAAAATTATACCAATAGTGGTTCAGATGTAATTGTATAGAAGTTTTCAGATGTAGGTTTGTTCGCTGAGCTGGAAGGTTCATTTTCAGACGTTTCATCACCCTACTAGATAACATCTTCAGTGGGCCTCAGGCGAAGTACTGCTGAAAATTCCTGTTTTCTATTTATATGTTTGGGTTTTTTTGGGTTGGTGATGTCATTTCCTGTGATAATAACACAAAGACATGACCCTCTCTCACTAGTATCCTCACATATGGATGAGGAAGGACACCACTTTGACTGGGACAGCACATCCATCTTAGGCCAAGCCAAACAAAGACGCGTACGAGAATTCCTAGAAGCATGGCATTCCAACCGGATCTCTATCAGCAAACACATTGAATTCGACCCCATCTACCACCCCCTGAGAAAAGGAATAGGAAGTGACTTCACCACAGGAAATAACAACACCACAGAAAGTGACATCACCAACCCAAAAACCCAAACATATAATTAGAAAGTTGGAATTTTCAGCAGTGTTTCATCTGAGGCCTGCTGAAGATGTTACCTAGTAGGGTGATGAAATGTCTGGAAATGAACCTTCCAGCTCAGCGAGCAAACCTACATCCAAAACCTCAACCTGAGCTACAAATATTCTCAAAACTCAATAAAAGGTTTCAGATTTATAAACCTGTTGAGTTGTGTGAATTACCTCAAATTCCGAAAAGCAGATAAGGTAGTTTAATTACAGAAATGCTGGATCTTTTTAGCCAGCTTGTTTCAGAGATGTGATTATGCACCTGTGGAACAGGTGGGGCTTGAACACAGGTCTCCTCATCCAGAGGTGGGACACTACCACTGCATCACAAGCAGTTGGAGATGTTGATGCATCTAGCTAATTTGATAAATTAGAGCTAGCTTGACAAAAATGTTTATCAAAACTGGCTTCTCTTTTAGAAAAGGTAGGAGCATTATTTGTATTATTCAACAGTGAGAAAAGTTTTTGAGTTGCAATTGGACTACTAAGGGTTGAACCAGAGTTGATACGGTACAAGATTCATCTGTAAAGTGAACCTCTAATTTCAGTGGCTTCGCATACATCAAGATATTTGAAACCATGTCATCAATCACTTGAAGCTAAAGCTCAGAGGACTCAAAGCACATTGCTCACTGTCTGACAGACTGTTGTGAGGAAATGTGGGTGAAGAACTGACTGTGTTGTAGCTACATTTACTGACAGTACAAAGATAAATAGGAAAGGCAGTTAGCAATTTTTGAGAAGATTTGTAGCTCAGGTTGATGATAAATATGTTAGTTAACTTGCTGACCTTGAAGGTTTGTCTTCTGACATTTCATCACCATACTAGGTAACATCATCTGGTGAAGTGCTGGTGGTATGTCCTGCCTCTCTATTTATAGGTCTTGGTTTCTTAAGGTCGGTGATGTCATTTCCGGTTTTTTTTTTCAAGGGAAGGTAGGTAGGGTCTAAATCGATGTATTTATTGATGGAGTTCTGGTTAGGATGCCATGCCTCTAAGAATTCTCAAGCGTGTCTTTGTTTCACCTGTCTGACAATGTGTGTGTCGTCCCAGTCAATGTCACGTTCTTCTTTATCTATATGTATAAAAACTAGTGATAGTGAGTCGTGTCTTTTAGTGGCCAGCGGCTAATGAACCTGAAGGATCCAATAGATACCACCAGCAAAACTAACATCATTTACAAGATACCATGCAAAAACTGTAAAAAAACACTACATTGGACAAACTAGCAGGAAACTTGCCACCAGGATACATGAAAACCAACTGGTCACCAAAAGACATGACCCACTATCACTAGTTTGAATACATACAGACAAAGAAGGACACCACTTTGACTGGGACAACACACACATCCTAGGACAGGCGAAACAAAGACACACACGAGAATTCTTAGGGGCATGGCACTCTAATCAGAACTCCATCAATCAATACATCGATTTAGACCCTACCTACCTTCCCTTGAAAAAAATCAGAATGACATCACCCACCTAAAGAAAACAAGACATATACATAGAGAGATGGGACATACCACCAGCGATTCACCAGAGACTCTCACTGATGATGTTACTTAGTATGGTGATGAAACATCTGAAAATAAACCTTCAAGCTCAGTGAGCTATGTAGAACATAGAACTTAGAACTTTACAACGGAGTACAGGCCCTTTGGCCCTCGATGTTGTGCCGACATGTGAAATTAATCTGATGCCCATCTAACCTACACCGCTCCATTATTATCCATATGTATGTCCAATGCCTATTTAAATGCCCTTAACATCGGTGAGTCTACTACTGTTGCAGGCAGGCCGTTCCATGCTCCACTATTCTCTGAGTAAAAAACTACCCCTAATATCTGTCCTAACTCTATCATCCCTCAGTTTAAAGCTATCTCCCCTCGTGTTAGCCTTCACCATCGAGGAAAAAGACTCTCACTGTCCACCCTATCTAACCCTCTGATTATCTTATACGTCTCGATTAAGTCACCTCTCAACCTTCCTCTCTCCAATGAAAACAGCCTCAGTTCCCTCAGCCTTTCCTCATAAGACCTTCCTTCCATACCAGGCAACATCTAGTAAATGTCCTCTGAACCCTTTCCAAAGCTTCCACATATTTCCTATAATACGGTGAGCAGAACTGCACGCAATACTCCAGATGTGGCCTTACCAGTGTCTTGTACAGCTGAAGCATGACCTCGTGGCTCCAAACTTCAATTCTACTACCAATAAACGCCAACATACCATATGCCTTATTAACAACCCTATCAACCTAGGTGGCAACTTTCAGGGATTCATGCACCTGGACACCGAGAACTCTCTGTTCATTTACACTGCCAAGAATTTTACCATTAGTCCAGTACTTTGCATTCCTGTTACTTCTTCCAAATTGAACTACCACACACTTTTCCGCATTAAGCTCCATTTGCCACTTCTCAGCCCAGCTTTGCACCTTATCTATGTCCCTCTGCAAGTCACAAATTCCTTTGGCACTATCGACAACTCTGCTTACCTTAGTGTCATCTGCAAATTTATGAACCCATCCTTCTACGCCCACCTCCAGATCATTTATAAAAATGACAAACAGCAGTGGCCCCAAAACAGATCGTTGTGGCACACCACTGGTGACTGAGCTCCAGGATGAATATTTCCTATCAACCACCACCCTCTGTCTTCCTCTAAGCTAGCCAATTTCTGATCCAAACCGCTAAATCCCCTTCAATCCCGAAACTCTGTATTTTGTGCAATAGCCTACTGTGTGGAACCTTATCAAATGCCTTACTGACCTCCAGAGTCAATGAGGTATCAACGCTCCAGGAGTGTCAAAAGAAGGTCAATGACCTTCTCCGCTTCATGAGGGTAAGTGCCACCATCTCTGGCTGTTACCTCATACTCATTCTAACTCTAACTCTGCTACTACACCCACCACCCGCTAAGGCTCATATTCCATCACTCTCGCTATTGGATGCAACATCTTCACTCATTCACTGTAACCCACCCAAACATGTCAGACTATTAACCTTGCATGATCTCCCTTGCCTTGTTCCATTGCAGGAGGAAAAATCCCACAATAGGAAGATCTAGGGTGGGGTGCCTGACATTCATCTCTTCATCCCAAAAGAAGGGGGGTCATATCACGGAGTGAGAGGATCATGACAGCTCATATCCCATTAACCAATAAGGGATGGGTGACAAATACTGGCCTAGGTGCTGACATCCACACCCCCACATGAAGATGAAAAGAAATTATAAACAGGTCGAAATGGGTTGTCCCTTTTGTCTCCTGTTGGTACAAGTGTTTTCTGCATTGTCTCCACCAACAAGAAGTTGGCCCCTGAAGACATCTCCAGCTTCACCTCTGAGGAAGAAGCAGCAGCCTTCTGCACTCTCTGACCAGCTCAGATACTGACAAACACTTTGATGGTGACTTATGCTTAATCAGAACCAGGAACACAATGTGGTGAGCACTTCACTGCCAGGTCCATGTTGCTGACTGAGGAAGAACAGACTGTGGCAGTTTTGCACCTTCACTGCATCATGAGGATAATGATGGCTGCAATAAGGGTCAATAAGGAATAGCTACAATAAGGCTCCAAAACTGACCTCTGGGAGCTTGACTGCAAGCCTTCTTTCAACCCAATAGATACCCATCAACCATTACTCTCTGTTTCCTATCCCTCAGCCAATTTTCTATCTGTATTGCTACTGTCCCTTTTATTTCATGCCTATTACAGCAAACCTCATTTTAATCAGCACCTTAAAGGCTGGCATAGTGGCTCAGTGGTTAGCATTGCTATCTCACAGCACTGGGGACCTGGATCTGATTCCACCCTCAGGTGACTGGGTGGTGTTTTCACATTCTTTCCATGCCTGTGCTGGTGTCTTTCGGGTGCTCTGGTTTCCTCCCATAGTTGAAAGATTGCAGGTTAGAGGAATTGGCCATGCTAAATTGCCCATAGTGTCCAGGGATGTGCAGGCAAGGTGGATTAGCCATGGGACAACTTAGGACGATAGGGATGGGGTGGGTTTGGGTGGGATACCCTTCATAGGGACCGAATGGCCTACTTCCACACTGTAGTGATTCCATTATGAACTGGCACTCTCCATAAATTGGCAAAAATTATATACCTTAAATACAGTAAATAAGTTTACTGTATTATTCTGTCCAATTATTATAGTTTTCAAGATTTATTTATCTTAATATAAAAGTACTTCTTGTTCAATTGAATGGCATCACAAAGAATCAACAGTCGACTCAATTTTAAGTTAATTTCTCCTCAAATACCATGATATCTAATTAGTGAATTGAGGGTGTGAGATAGAAGACTCCCTTGCAGTAAGTTTTATTTAAGGCAAAGTTGTATTATTGAAGAGATTTAGGCTGTAAATAAAGTTTGACAGCGATATGTGTATACCTCCTGCATTACGTGTTTATTACTTAGTCCATGTTTTTACATTGATTATGCAGAATATGGACCTCTTGATTATGCAGAATATTTGATAAATCTTTACACTTCTGGTCCCACAGGTGTCAGGTAATAAAAGGTTTATTGTACTTTCCTTACAAGTCTGTAGATTGGCACTGTATCATACACCTTATGGAAGCTCATATACACTACATCAACAACATTATCCTCATCAACCCTTGCTGTTACCTCTTCAAAGAACTCTAGCAAGTTAGATAGAAATGATTTTCTCTGAACAGATTCATAGTGTTTCTTTCAAATAAATCTATATATTTCCAGGTATCTATTAACTCTATCCCAAATAATTATTTCCAGGGCCTGAATCTTGTGTTTTGTTTTTGGCTAAGTTTGAATTACATTGAGTTTTTTGCAGGATTTCGGCCCAAGACCTAGAGAGATTTGTTGCCATATTTTACCAAATTTGCCTAATTAATTAACCCTGCCCCATGGCTTCTTTCACATCCGATCCCAGCCCCATCTTACCACACTCCATTCCCAGAACAATTCCCAACTCACTGGATACCTGCTGAAAGACTGGCATCCTTTGAACCCATGCCATTTTGAAAAGCCCTTTGTGCACCTGACCGAGCATTGGCATTCTAAAGCTGCTCTGCTCAGTCAAGGACAGAATCTGAACATGTCGGAGAAGAGGAAGGTGGCACCAAGAATTCTTCGACAGAGACTTGGAGATCCTGGTGGATGCTTGGTGCAAAGGAGAGATGGCATCTTCCTGGAGGACTGGCAGCAGAGGCCATGACGCCTGAAACTGCCAACTTGCTCACCAGATCATCACATCAGCTCTTGGACAAACTCACCTACCACTTCAACCCTTCAACCCACTTGCCTTGGAACTCAGGGACACCCTCAGTTTGCAGGCTTCTGCCAGGTCATATTATCCTTGGGGGCACCCATGAATCTCATACATCTGTACATGATCTATCTATGGCTCCTCAAATGCTTTCTTAACACTCATGCACTTTGCCCTTACTTGGACACACACTTTGCCCTTACTTAGAGGCTGCATGCCTGCCCCTTCCTACTTCTCATTGCTTCTTTAATGTACGCTCAGTTCCTTCAACGTTGACTTATCACCCGTCAGCCTCTACATTGCATTATTTGGAGTTGGGATACTCTCGAAGCTCTGATCATGATGCTACACAGGTCTCCAGCACACAAACTTCAGGTCAACTATGACCTTGGTGTCCACCAGGATGAGATTTTTCCAATCACTCCTTGTGAGTGCAAGTCCCACTCCAGCAAATGATACTGTTTGAGTGATGATGGCTCAGGACATACTCAATAGGCACCTGCATGGTCACTCAGTTGAAGAAAATGATAGTGAGGCTTGTAGATCTGGTGTCTTAGGGTACTCCTCCACCTCCTTGGTGGATCTTCAGCTGCTGCTTCTCCTTCAGGAGCTGTTCAGCAGCCCCTGGAGGGTTGTGTTCTGGATGGAGTTCCTGACCAGGTAGTAACAGTTGCTTTAATTGTTCTCATAATCAGATCAAGCATCAAGGACTCCAACTATTACAATCTCCACGTGAGATCCATGAGCAGATAATTTGTGGGGAATGTCAGAAAGATAGGACAGTCTTATTGAAGGATCTCCTGACTCTCACAATCATCAAAATTAAGCCTCATGATTTGCCCTAACTCAATAGTGCAGATAAGCGTGTCAAGGAGGTTATTGACATACCTCCATTAGGCGGCAAGGAAGCAATTAGAGTTAGGGGCATCATTGCTTGATGCTGCAGTTTTTAACCTGGATTGTTAGACAATGGAACACCTGCTGATAAATGGTGAATTGAAGACAAATGAGTGCTTTACTGAACTAATGGAGGCATGATACTGAAATTGCCCTCACAGGGCCTCAAATTCCAACAGTTTAACTCCACCCTCAAAGACAATAAAAAAGCGGTATCTTACTCTGTCCAGTTTCCATGTGGTGGCACCCATTGTGTGCATTCAGTATACAGTTGACTTTCAATGCACCATGACACAAACATATTCCCCATCTTTTAAGTGCCCTATCTGAGACCCCTGTGACATTTCAGCATTCAGTGCTCCATTTCTGTTGAGCCACTTTACGTAACTGTTGATATGGCCGTTTGATTCCTTGAGCTCATGATTTGGAAATTCCCTTTTTGGCCATACACACTCTCCATGTGGAGGCCAGAGTCACTTTGACTTCTTTAAGACTGACTTTTGGAGCTCCAAGAACCTCCCAACCCTCTTTTCACTATGCCGTTCTAGTTAACTATCTCCACTTGCACTGCTGTCATTGCCACCATTTCCTCAGTGATCCAGTAAAATGAAGCCTATTCCCAGATCTGATTTGCCAACGTGCCCCCAGGGCTCCATGGACTTCACACTGGTAAGCTCCTTAACCATTATTGAGCAAAGTCCCCAGGAGTGGTCAGGGTCCTCTGCCCAGAGTGAAACAATTGGCCATTGTTCACCTTCTGGACTGATATCTCCACAACACCCTGATTGATCTACATGCAATCTCTACACTGGTTGTACCTGACCTACAGGACTGATGTGGCCAAATCTCCAAACTGCAAATTCATAGATCACTGGTAAGACCAACCACCGTATTAACTGTGGCAAACCTTCCTACATGAATGGAGGGAGCCCCTTAACTGACTGTTCAGGTGGCCCCATGAATGACCCTACTTTTCTTTGCGCACCAAGAACTGCCTTTGACTTTCACTCGTGACCATTGTTTGAAGCAGATGTACCCTGTGAGGGAGGGGGATTAAATTGCTGGCACATGAAACAGTGTGATGTTGACATAACACAGTGCTTCACACCGACATGCTCACCCCCTTAATTGTTCAATGTTCCCCACATTGAAAAACTGTCTGTCTCTCCCTCAAAACCAATGCAACCCTTCAAGGTGGCAGCCTCTAACTTGACACTAAAGGCCCTGTGTACTAAGAAAATAATGCAAGCCACGCAGATGCTGACAGCTAAAGGCACTGAACGTACATTAAAGAAGCAATGAGAAGTAGGCAGGGGCAGGCAGGCAGCCTCCAAGTAAGGGTAAAGTGAGTGTCTAAGTAAGTGCAGAGTTCATCAATATTTCTACTCAAAGTTGAAATTGTATGTGACTTTCTGTGTTAAATTTTGGAGGACTGCTCCAGATATCCAGAGCTTCTCTGACTCTTACATACTAGAGAAGACTGCCTTCCTTCAAGGTTCATGGGTCACACAGGGATATCAGCTCAGAGACAAGAGTTACTCCCTCTGAACATGGTTAATGACAGTTTTGCGAAGTCTTCAGATTGATAGAATGAAGATACAATCCTACTCACACTTCTACCAGGGCCACAGTGGAACAGACCACAGGTCTCTGCAAGGTGAGGTTTTGATGTCTAAATTGCTCTGGAACAACTTTATCCAGAAAGGATGCTCACATCACTGTGGCATGCTGTGATCATGAAGGGCATGGATAGGGTGAATAGCCAAGATCTTTGTCCCAAGGTGGTGGAGTCCAAAACTAGAGGGCATAGGTTAAAAGTGAAGGGGAAAGATTTAAAAGAAACTTAAGGGGCAATGTTTTCATGTGAGGGGGGTGCGTGCATGGAATTAGCTGCTGGAGGAAGTGCTGGAGGCTGGTAGAATAACAAGATTTAAAAGGCATCTGGATGGGTACTTGAATAGGAAAGATTTAGATTAGAATTTAGACGGATATGGGCCAAATGCTGGCAAGTGGGACTAGGTTAATTTAGGATATCTGGTTGGCATTGACGAGTTGGACCAAAGGGTCTGTTTCTATGGTGTTTGATTCTATGTCTCTAACTGGAACCAACAAAGGGGCTATGTCCAGGACACAGAGGAAAGGGACAACAAACTTTTTGAGGATGAAGATGAGGATGAGGCTCAGGATATTGACCAGAGGACCATTCTAAAGAGAATGACCAAGCAATGCATTTTTTTATTCATTCATGTGTTGTGAGCATTGCTGTCTAGACCAACATTTATTGCACATACCTAGTTGCCTTGGAGAATGTTGTGGTGAGCTGTCTTCTTGAGTTGTTGCAATTCTTGGGGTGTAGTGACACCCACAATACTATCAGGAAGGGCGTTCCAGGATTTTGACCAAGTGACAGTGAGGGAACAGTGATATATTTCCAAGTCAGAATGGTGAGTGGCTTGGAAGGGAACTTGCAGATGGTGGTGCACCCATGAATCTGGTCCCCTTGTTCTTCAGAATGGTAGAGGTCTGGGGTTAGGAAGGTGTTATCAAAGCAGCTTTTGTGCATCAATACCATGAGACCACAAGACAATAGCTTCACAGAGTCAGGAAGGGGAGATCCCATTCAGATTGAGACTCTACCCATGTGAATATATAATTTGGGGAATTTGTTGACAAAGTGGGAAATTGATGTGGAGGGGAAGAGAAGCTTTTCGCTTGCTTTTTTTGGCCCATAGTTTGTGTAGTTTGTTGTTAACAGGATAAATTGAAGCACAGGATCAGGGGCTCAGCACAAATGAGTGACATCACATGAAAACCAAACATTCATTGGTTGGTGATAGCGACGAATTTGACTATTTATTATATGCTACTTTCAGATGGGTAAATAGGGGAAATATTTATAAACTACAAACTAAAAGACCTGTACAATCTTTTTAAAAATCAAATTAAGAACTAAGGCATTAAAATAGAGTTGCCAGGCTAGGCGATATATTGTATCTGCATGATGTAGGAGCTGGTGGACCCCATTGTGGTTCACAGTGACCACATCTATAACAAGTGCTTGTGCTTAAGGAACTCTGGCTCAAACTTGATGAGCTGGAATCTGAGCTTTGACTACTTCAATACATTAGGGAAAGGGAAGAGTTACCTGGATGTAATATTTCTGGAGGCAGTCACATCCCTTAGATTACCTCCCTCAAATGTGGTCAGGGACAGGCAGTGTGACTGTGAGTGAGGGAGGGAAAGGATTGAGGTGGTAGTGCTGAAGGAGCCTCAGCTCTTGAGCTTGTCTAACAGTTTTAGGATTCTCATCCCTCTGTAGATAAAAGTGGGGGCTGGAGGGAGGATGAGCAAACTCATCGTAGCACAGTGGTACATGGAGCTATTCAAGAGAGGGGAGAAAATAGCAATGTAGTTGTAATTGGGGATAGTATAATAAAAGGAATAGACACTGTTGCTTGTGGCCAGGATTGTGAGAACTAAAGGCTGTGTGGTGTGCCTGGTGCCTGAGTTCAGAATATTACATCTGGGCTGCATAGTAACTTAGACTGGAAAAAGAAACCCCCATTGTGATGATCCATGTAGGTACCAACTATATAGGTAGAAAGAGGAAAGAAGTTCTGGTGAGGGAATATGAGCAGCTCGGGGTTAAATTAGAAAGCAGAACCAAACGTTAATAATCTCCGGTTTATCATCTTGAACCATAAGCAAACTGACACTGGGTCAACAAGATTAAACAGGTGGGCGCATGATTCAAAGATTGGTGTGGGAGAAACTGGTTTGAATTCTGGGGATGTTGGCATCAGTACTGGGAATGAGGGCAGCTTGGACGGGCTCCACCTGAATCATACTGGGACCAGGGTCCTGGCGGATTGAATAACTAGGGCTGTAAGTCATATAGTGTGATGGGATCAGTTGCATGGAAAGTTATGGAAAGAGTTAAAGACGGAGAGGGCTCAGCAAAGGTTAAAGTTTCCAGAACAAATAGAGTACGGAAAGGCTCAGGAATCTAACTTCAGGACAACTATGAAAAGGAGAGGGTCAACGCAGGACTGAGGGTGTTATACTTAAATGCACACAGTATATGAAATAAGGTAAATGAGCTTGTAGTGCAGATTAAAATTGGCATCTACGATATTGTGGGTACCCCAGAAACATGGCTGTAGGGAGATCAGGACTAGGAACTTAATATCCAAAGAAACACATCTTAGTGAAAGGACTGGTAGATGGACAGAGGGGTCAGGGTTGCCTTGTTAGTATGAGATGAAATTAAATCAATAACAAGACGTGATATACAGTCAGAAGGTGTAGAATCTGTGTAGGGAGATTTGAGGACCCGCAGAGGGAAAAAGACCCTGATGGGAGATGTGTATAGGCCTCCTAGCAGTAGTCAGGATGTGGGGAAGAAAATAAATCAGGAGGTAGATAATAGAAAGTAAGAAAGGCACTATGACAATAATCAGATGAAGTCAACATGCAAGTGGACTGGGAAATTCAGGTTGGTAGCGGATGTCAAGGAAAGGAATTTGTGGCATGTCTACAAGATTCTTTTTGAAGAAACTTGTAGAATTCACTAGGGTTTAGGAAATTCTGGATTCAGTGATGGGTAATGAGGCAGATTTACATAAAGGAACTCTTAGGAGGCAGCAATCCTAACATCATAGAATCCCTACAGTGTCAAAATGGGCCATTTGGCCCATCGAGGCCACACTGACCCTCCGAAGAGTATCTCACCCTGATGAACCTCCCTACTCTATCCCTATAACCCTACGTTTCTCATAGTTAATCTAGGAGAGAGTGAGGACTGCAGATGCTGGAGAGTCAGAGTCGAGAAGTATGGCAGTGGAAGAGCACAACAGGTCAGGCAGCCTTCGAGGAGCAGGAGAGTCGACATTTTGGGCATAAGCCCTTCATTAGGAATGTCTAATCTGTCTAGGCTAACACATCCCTGGACACTGTGGGCAATTTAGCATGGCCAATCCACTTACCCTGTAGGTGGAAACTCCTGCAGACCCTGGGAGAATATGCAAACACCACTTATACAGTTGTCCGAGGCTGGAATCAAATCCAGGTCCATTGTGTTGTAAGGCAGCAGTGCTAACCACTGAGCCACTGTGCCGCACCCATATGATCAAACTCACTCTGCAGTTTGAGAGGGAGAAGTTGGAATCAGATGTAACAGTATTATAATTGAGTAAAGGTAACTACAAAGACATGAGGGACAGGCTGGCCAGAGTTGATTAGAAGGGAGCTCTAGCAGAGAAGGTGGTGGGACAGCAATGCAGGAGTTTCTGGGGATAACTTGGGAAGCACAGCAGAAATACATCCCCAGGAACAAGGAATATATTACGGGGAGGATGAGGCAATCATGGCTGACTAGACAAGTCAGGCAAGCATAAAATCAAAAGAAAAAAACATACAATGTGGGGAAGATTAGAGGAAAACCAGAGGATTGAGAAGCCTTTAAAAACCAACAATGGGCAACTAAAAAAACAATAAAGGGGCAGAAGATGAAACATGAGAGTGTTCACTCTCTGTGTGAAAGTAAAAAGACAGACAAATGTGGACATTGGACGCTCAAAAAATGAGACTGGTGAAGTAGTAGTGGGGAACTAAAAAATGGTGAAGAAATTGAATAGGTACTTTGCACAATGGAAGACACTAGCAGCACGCCAGAACTTCAAGAGAGTCGGGGGCAGAGGTGAATTCATTAAGGAGAAGGGACTGGGTAAGTTGAAAAGCTTGAAGGTGGATAAATCACCCGGACCAGATGGATTACATCCATGGGTTCTGAAGGACATAACTGAGGAAATTGTAGGAGGTATTGGTGGTGATCTTTCAGGAATCACTGGAGTTAGGGAAGTCCCAGAGAACTGGAAAGTCGCCTTGCTTCAGAAGGGCAGAAGACAGGAAACTATAGGCTGGTCAGCCTGACCTCGATTGTTGGTACAATTTTAGAGTTTGTTATTAAGATGAGATTGTGGAGTACTTAGAAGTGCATGGTAAAATAGAGCTGATTCAGCATGGCTTCATTAAGGGGAGGTCATGCCTGATAAATCTGTTAGAATTCTTTGAGGAGGGAACAAGTTAAACAAAGAAGAGCCAGAGGACATAGAGTCATAGAGATTTACAGCATGGAAACAGACTCTTCAGTCCAACCGTCCATGCCAACCAGATATCCCAACCCAATCTAGTCCTACCTGCCAGCACCTGGCCCGTATCCCTCCAAACCCTTCCTATTCATGTACCCATCCAAATACCTCTTAAATGTTGCAATTGTACCAGCCTCCACCACTTCCTGTGGCTCATTCCATACACATACCACTCTCTGTGTGAAAAAGTTGCCCCTTAGGACTCTTTTATATCTTTCCCCTCTCACCCTAAACCTATGCCCTCTAGTTCTGGACTCCCCGACCCCAGGCCACTGTTGGAATATTGCGTGCAATTCTGGTCTCCTTCCTATTGGAAAAATATTGTGAAACTTGAAAGTGTTCAGAAAAGATTTACAAGGATGTTGCCAGGATTGGAGGATTTGAGCTATAAGGAGAGGCTGAACAGGCTGGGGCTGTTTTCCCTGGAGCATCGGAGGCTGAGGGGGAGACCTTATAGAGGTTTCATTTTCAGATGACAGCCAGTGCTTAGCAGAGTTCCACAGGAGTCAGTGTTGGGACCACAACTACTCACGTTATACATTAACAATCTGGATGAAGGAACTGAGGTCATTGTGGGTAAGGTTGAAGATGACACAAAGATGGGTGGAGGGACAAGGTGGTATTGTGGAAATGGGGAGGCTGCAGAAGGATTTGGACAGGCTAAACAAATGGGCATAGAAGTTGGCAATGGAATACAAGTGTGGCAAAGTATGAGGTTATGCACTTTGGTAAGAAGAGTAGAGGTGTAGACCATTTTCTAAATGAGGAAAGACTTTAGAAATCTGAAGCACAAAGAGACTTGGGTGTCTTAATTCAGGATTCTCTTAAGGTTAACATACAGGTTCAGTTGGCGGTAGCAAGGCAAATGTAGTGATACCACTCATTTCGAGACAGCTAAAATACAAACGCAGAAATGTACTGCCAAGGCTGCATAATGCTTTGATTAGACCGTATTTGGAATATTGTGATACTTCTAGTATCTGAGGAAGGCTGTGCTTGTGTTGGAGGGGGTTCTGAGGAGGTTTACAAGAATTGTTACATGGATGAAGGTCTTGTCATATAAGGAGCGATAGACTACTTTGAGATTGTACTCAATGAAGTTTAGAAGATTTGGTAGGATCTGATTGAAACTTACCGGATACTGAGAGGCCTGGATAGAGTGGACATTGAAAAAAATGTTTCCAGTGGTAGGAGAGACTCGGACCAAGGGGCACAGCCTCAGGGTGAAGGGATGACCCTATAGAACTGAGATGAGGAGGAATTTCTTCAGCAGAAGGTGTAGAATCTGTGGAACCCATTGCTGCAGAAGGCTGTGGAGGCCAAGTTATTGAGTGTCTTTCAAACAAAAATAAATAGGTTCTTGATTAGTAAGAGCATCAAGAGTTTTGGGAAGAAGGCAGAAACATATCAGTCACAATCACATGACAGAACAGTCTCGATGGGTTGAATTGCCTGATTCTGCTTCAACATTTTGAGGTCTTCTCCTTCTTAGTTATTCAGTTTCCCATCTCTATTCATGATTAGATACTCTGTGGCCTCCTTTGGCAGTTGGCTGGAAAAACGGCTGCTGTCCTCTTCATCACCCTGTCAACCGGCGTGCTCAGGTTCCTGTCTGCGAAGCGAGAACTGCACCGTCCTTTCGTCTCAGCCATGTTTTCAGTGATAGCAGTCAGTTAGCGCAGGAAGAGGGGCAGTTCCTGACTGGAAGCATCTGAAGTGGCATGTAGCTGGGCTTTGACTATGGTGCCAGCGACGTGAACATTGGAAGGTACTGGAAGCAGTGCACAATTTCACTCTCCAACTGTGAAATTCCCCGAGAGCCCTGTTGCTAATTAACAAGGTGAACAGTAGATGATTGAGAGAGACAGATTGTTCCAAGTCAGGGCAGAGAACACACTCTGGATCTCACTCAACAAACTAGTTTAACTGAAACTGGGAAAATTCCACCCGTAGTGATGTGGTGATAAGGTTACAGTGCTGGTTCTGAACCACATTTAACAAAAGAGAAAGATATTAACAAAGAAATAACTGCAGCAGCTACACCAACTGCATTCACTAATAGAGGTTGGATCCAATTTGACTTATTCCAACATTTAAAACACTAGCATCATGTTTACTGTAAAACATCAGGCTTTATTATTGCCAAAAAATTTACTTTTTTTTAATATTACTTAATAATACCCCAAAATATGCTACTAATGTGTACCATTACTGGGGAACTGCAACAAGCACAGCTTGCCTACTTACATAACTTATTTAAACATTTTCTTCCAACTGGAAAGCATGGAGGACACAATTTGGCAGATTCAGCTATTATAGGTCAAAATGCATTCGTTATAAGTACCTCACTAAATGTAGGAGCCAGCGAAATGCTGCTGAGCTCTCTGTAAATAAGGAGGTTAGGTAAGCAATCAACTGGATTCCAAAAAGAAAAGCAAAATGAAGAGATAAAAGGAATGAATGTGGTATCCACAAAACTATAGAACCTATTTTGAAACGGGTTCAAATTTCACAGATTTGTAAAACTGGATGGGCTGGGATTGGTTCCTTTAGAATAGAGGATGCTGAGAAGTTTTAAGTGAGCTGAGTAAAGTTTTGAGGAGCCTGGATAGATTGGATAAGTCGGGGCACTTCTTTTTAGCAGTCACAGAGTTGGGAATGGGCGTGATGTATGTTTACAGTAATTTGAGGAAGTATTAAAGGTGGTTGCAGGAGAATACTTTGATCCAAAGGGTAGTGGGGCTCTGGGAGTCACTGCCTGAAATGGTTGTTAGAGGCAGAGGTCCATATTGTATTTAAATGAGGGTTACCATTTGGAATATTAGAACTTACATGGTTGTAGACTGAGAGCAGGAAAATTATGATGCGATTTGGCAAGATTTAGGATGCATAGGATGGGAAAGGAAACTGCAGGGGATGGGCACAATTGCAATGTGGAGCTTATTCAAGGAACAGCTACTGTGTTGTCCTTGATAAGTATGTATCTGTCAGGCAGGGAGGAAGAGGTCGAGCAAGGGAACCATGGTTTACTAAAGAAATTGAATCTCTTGTCAAGAGGAAGTAGAAGGCTTATGTAAAGATGCGGCATGAAGACTCAGTTAGAGCACTTGAGAGTTACAGGTTAGCCAGGAAGGACCTAAAGAGAGCGCTAAGAAGAGCCAGGAGGGGACATGAGACATCTTTGGCAGGTAGAATCAAGAAAAACCCTAAAGCTTTTTATAGGTATGTCAGGAATAAAAGAATGACTATAGTACGATTAGGGCCAGTCAAGGGTAGTAGCGGGAAATTGTGCGTGGAGTCAGAGAGATGGGGGAGCACTAAATGAGTACTTTTCATTTGTATTCACACAGGAAAATGTTGTCGAGCTCTATACTGAGATACAGTCTATTAGACTAGACGGGATTGAGGCTCATAAGGAGGAGATGTTAGCAATCATAGAAAGGGTGAAAACAGAAAAGTCGGATAGGATTCTCTGGGAAGCTAGGGAGAAGACTGCAGAGACTTTGGCTTTGATCGTTACATCATTATTGTCTACAGGAACAGTGCCAGAAGACTGGAGGATCAGAAACATCGTCTGCTTGTTCAAGACAGGGAGTAGCGACAACCCTGGTAATTATAGACCAGTGAGCCTTACTTTGGTTGTGGCTAAAGTGTTGGAAAGGGTTACAAGATATAGGATTTATAATCATCTAGAAAGGATAGTCAACGCGGTTTTATGAAGGGTAGGTCATACTTTACAAACCTTCTTGAGTTCTTTGAGAAGGTGACCAAACAGGTGGATGAGGGTAAAGTGGTTGATGTGATGTAAGGCTATTACAAAAAATGTGGAGGCATGGGATTGAGGGTGATTTAGCGGTTTGAATCAGAAAGTGGCTAGGTGTAAGAAGACAGAGGGTGTGGCTGATGGGAAATGTTCATCCTGGAGTTCAGTTACTAGTGGTATGCTGCAAGGATCTATTTTGGGCCACTGCTGTTTGTCATTTTTATAAATGACCTGGATGAGGGCGTAGAAGGATGGGTTAGTAAATTTGCGGATAACACTAAAGTCAGTGGAGTCGTGGACAGTGTTGAAGGATGTTGCAGGTTACAGAGGGACATAGATAAGCTGCAGAGCTGGGCTGAGAAGTGGAAATGGAGTTTAATGTGGAAAAGTGTGAGATGATTCACCTTGGAAGGAGTAACAGGAATATAGAGTACTGGGCTAATTCTTGGTAGTGTGGATGAGTGAAGAGATCTCAGTGTTCATGTGCATAGATCCCTGAAAGTTGCCACTGAGGTTGATACGGTTGTTAAGAAGGTATGAGTGTGTTAGTTTTTATTGGTTTGAATTTCAGAGCTATGAGGTCATGTTGCAGCTGTACAAAACTCTGGTGTGGCCGCACTTGGAGTATTGCGTATTGCGTACAGTTCTGGTCGCGGCATTATAAGAGGGATGTGGAAGTATTGGAAAGGGTGCAGAGGAGACTGACCGGGATGTTGCCTGGTACGGAGGGAAAGCCTTATGAGGAAAGACTGAGGGGCTTGAAGCTGTTTTCGTTAGAGAAAAGAAGGTTGAGTTGTGCTTTAATAGAGACGTACAAAATGATCAGGGGGTTAGATAGGGTGGATAGTGGAGGATCCAAGCTGACGGTGATATAACAGATCTGCCTGGCTGAGCCTTGCATCAAAGTCCAAATAAAGTGGTGGTCCCACCCTCCCCTTACTAGCCATTTTTGAAAGAAATCGGGAGCATAAAGTGCCCAGAACCTTTAAATATTAATTTTAACGTTTAGGGAGTAAGAGGAAGATGAGAAAGGGGAAGGGATCGTGAGGATTGCAACATTCAGGGCCGTCCCCTGCAGCAACGAACCCGCCCTCAGCCACAGTGCCGACTCCTGTGGAGGCACCTTTGATTTCACCGGAGCAGCAGAACTTGAGTCTCGGGGGCCGTGAAACTCCCAGAGAAGATTGAGGCAGTGCTGGAGGAGTCTCGCAGCAGACTTGAACCGATTTCTGCCATGCAAAAAAATCTTAAGCAGGCAATCCAATGTCTTGATCAACACGTGGGCAAGGTCAAGCAGAGAACCGTGGTGTCAGAGACCGTGGTGGAGACCTCGGCAGGGTGGATCCAGGCCCTGGAAAATCAGGTGCAGGCCTTAATCAAACACGTTGATGACCATGAAAATCATGGTCAAAGAAAAAACGTGCACATAATCGGGCTACCAGAACACGAAGAAGGCAAGCACCTGGTCAGCTTCCTGAAGCAATAGCTCCTGTAGCTCCGGGGACTGGGAGTCGAGTCGGACCGGATGCTAGTGGAGTGGGCCCATCAGATTGTGGTGGGCAGGCCCAGGTTGGATCAGCGCCCCCACCTGGTTTGGCGTGATTCCAGTGTTATAAAGAGAAACAAATGGTTATTGGAAACCTCCAGAACGCTGGGGAAAGACTCACAGGCCCTAATTTGCAAGGGATCAAAAATTATGTCTTTTAAAGACTTCTCTGGGGCTTGATTAGAAAAAGGAAATCATATGATGAAGTAAGGAAGAGACTGGAGTCCTGAATGTTCAATATTCAGTAAGGTACCCAGCTGTATTGTGCTTCAGCCATGGAGGGTACGTGCATAACTTTGACTCAGCACAGAAGGCAAAGGATTTTCTGGCGTCTTTAAAATTTACTGGCTGGGTTAAACATTATGGAAGATTGTGTGTCTTCTGCTCTCTTGATTGTTTATTTTATATGCCTGACTCTGTTTTGAGACTGAGTGGGGTTTGGGGGGGGTGGTTTCTTATCTGTCTTTCCCTTTCTTGTGGGTATTTTTTTCCTAATTCCTGTTATTCCCTTTGCTAAATCTTGGATTGGGATAGTCATTTCTTTAAATGATTACAAACGGGGTGGTTGGGTTGGAAACCCACTTTTAATTTCCATGTGTATAAAGTAGATGTTTTCTTTGTTTTTGTATTGCTTAGGTTTGGGACGCAGCTCTGGTGAAAAGAAGCTATAGTAGTATTAGGAGTAGGATGACTTCTCCCTATGGGCAAGCGGGGGGCAGACATCTCCAGCTATTGGTTTTGTGTTTAGTTTAAAAGTAGTAGTTAGGATTTTTGTTTTTGTAGTGTTTGTACTGGGACTTTTTTAGATTTTATGAATCCTATTTTGTCTTTACTTGGAGCACTATGACTGGGTTTCTTCGTCTTGGGGTGGGGGGATGGGGCGGGTCATGGCCGCTTTAGACAGCTATAGCTAGTTGTTCATTTAGATGGTGCACCTGAAACATAAAGGGTAGCCACTCACCGGTCAAAAGAAAGAAACTGCTCTCAAATTCAGAAGGGAGAGGGTTGATGTTGCTCTGCTGTAGGAAGCACTTTTGAATGATAAGGAGCATTTAAAACTACAGCAGGGAGGGTTGGGCAGGGTTTTCTTTTCCTCTTTCAATTCTAAAAGTAGAGGAGTGGCTATATTAATATGGCCGAACCTTCCATTTCAATTAACAAACCAAATTGAAGATCCTCAAAGCGTTAATACACGGGGAGGAAAATGGCATCTTGAATATCTACTAACCCCCTCAAATTTCTAATTGATGCACTTTCTAGGTTGATGGCTCTTGGGGTACACCGTACAATTTTAGGGGGAGACATTAACCTTCTCATGGATCCTGAGGTGGATTGAATGCCAAGTGGTCTTTTGGGCATTTCCCCACAATCCAAACAGTTGGTGGATTTGTGTGGGGAGTTGGGACTGGTAGATGTGTGGAGGTGTCTTCACCCTAAGGGGAAGGATTTTACCTTTTACTCCAACCTGCACAAGTGCCATACAAGGCAGCCAAGGAGGTGTACTATGACAGAACGTCTGTGACTAAATTGCAGTGGGTTACGGCTCTCCGGGCTGCTTTGAATTCAGTACTCACTCAGGCAGCGAAGAGAGAAGTCTCCTTTACAAAGCAAAGATTATTTGAGTACGGTGATAAGCCAGATAGATACTTGGCACACCTGACCAGGAAAAAGAGTGTCCCGCAATCTATCCTCTCCATTAGGGAGGGTACTGTCATCCATGAGTCTAAGAGGATTAACACAACAGTTAGGAAATTCTATGAAGAGTTATACTGGTCGGAGGGATGTGAGGATGGGTTGGCAAGGCTGGGATCCTTTCTTGAGAACCTGGCTCTCCCAGGCATAACTGCAGAATGGCCCACTAACAACACAAGAGGTTCAAGAGGCAGTAAGGCAGCTCCGAAGTGGCAAAGCACCTGGCCCGGACGGGTTCCCAAGTGAGTTCTACAAGGGGTTCATAAACATACTGGCTGAGCCAATTTTGGGAACATATAATCATTCATACAGTCAGGACTGCCTTCTGCTCTCCCTTAGGGAAGCATTATCCTTAAGAGAGGGAAAATTCCTAGGGACTGTGCCTTGCACAGACCTATCTTGTTGCTGAACGTAGATTTTAAAATTCTGTCTAAAATGCTAGCATTGAAAATGGAGAAGGTACTGCCTTCTATAGTAAAGGAGGACCAGACAGGTTTTATTAAGGGTCACAGTCCTTCCAATAGCATTAGAAGTGTTAAACATGATACAAGCATGCCAGCAGAGCTCAGTCCTGGGCTTGGTGGTCTCCTTAGATGCAGAAAAGGCTTTTGACTGGGTGGAGTGGCCTTATCTCTTTAATGTCTTAGAACGCCTTCGTCAGGTGGGTGACAGTGTTATATAGCAATTCCATGGCAGTGGTCCTTACAAACAGAATAAAATCAGATAACTTTAGTATTGGGAGAGGCAGCTGACATGGATGCCCTCTCTCACCGCTGCAAGTCATTTTAGTGATTGAACCGCTGGCAGAGGTTATTCGGAAGGACTCTAAAATAGCTGCCCCGGAAATGGGAATAGAAGAGCATAAAATTACTCTCTATGCAGACGATGTTTTTCTCTTTCTGGTTAAAGCGACAAAGTCTGTGCCTGGTCTTATACAAAAGATTAATTTATTTGGTACCTTTTCGGGGTACAAAATTAATTTTATGTTATTAGAGGCCATGCCCATGGGAGGCCTTGTGGGAGTAGCTGACCTGGAAGGTGGAACTCGATTTCCTTTTTGATGGTCACAAAAAGCTTTCCTGTATCTGGGCATTTTCATCACTCCTGCTTTTCACCAACTGTTCACAGCCAATTTTGTACCGCTGTTTGAGAAGTTGGTTAAGTCAAATAGCTCTGATTAAAATTAATGTTCTTCCTTGCCTACTATACCTTATGAGAATGTTGCCATTGTTGTTGCCTAGACAAATACTGCAAAGGCTTAATGGTTGGCTTGTGTCGCTTATCAAGCACCGTAGGCCTCTTATTAAATTTGCTAAGTTGCAACTTTCACAGAGACTGGGATGATAATGGAATAATGTAGATTAGATGGGCTTCAGATTGGTTTCACAGATCAGTACAACATCGAGGGCCGAAAAGCCTGTGTGGCACTGTAATGTCTTATGTTCTAAATGGGAAACAGGAGGCTTGTTTTAGGTCGAACTACTAGATGGGACAAAACAGCTCTCGTGATGAATATTTTCTATATTTCTATGTTCATAAAATGTTTATGAATATCATTCTAATGATAGTCAATATGAAGCATGACCAAAAAGTACAAGTACAAAAGACTAAGTGTAAACAATGCTTGAAATGAATAAGTGGATCTGTTTATGACTTTTAAGAACAATGGCAAACCTGGGCTGGATTGGACTGATGCTGTAGGCCCAGCTGGAGAATGGGAGTGGAATGGAGGTGAGTCTGCCCATCATCCCAGTGGCTGCACCTCCTGTCATTAAATGCTGGGAGCAGCTGGGCATGGAGAGAGGGTCTTTCATCCCTCTCCTCAGTGGCCGATTGGATGGCTGGCAGATCTGTCGGGAAAGTAGCATCACTGGGAGTGTGCTGTTATTGGAATTAAACACAGTGCCACAACATTGAATAGCTCAAGTATGTTCAGGGTCTGAGAGTGTGTTGCTGGAAAAGTACAGCAGGTCAGGCAACATCCAAGGAGAAGGAACATTGATGTTTCAGGCCAGAGCCATTAATCAAGAATGGAGCTGGGAGCCACGGGGGTGGAGAGATAAATGGGAGGGGGGAGGGGATTGGGGCTGGGGAAAAGGTAGCTGAGGCTCCCAGCCTCATTCCTGATGAAGGGCTCTAGCCTGAAACATCAATTTTCCTGCTCCTCAGATGCTGCCTGACCTGCTGTGCCTTTCTAGCAACACACTCTCAACTTCGATCTCCAGCATCTGTAGACCTCACTGTCTCCTATGTCCAGGGTCTATAGTATTGCCATCTCCAGGTTGGCATGGTCCAGTGAAGTGGGCATGGGAGTGGAAGATTGGGTTTGGAAGGTTGGGAGGAACGTTAAAGCAAAGGGGGGATGTGGGGGTGGTGTGTGGATTGAGGATGGCAGTCATCCACTTATGGGCCCAGGGAGCCAATGAAAGAGGACCATCCATAGTGTGATGCTACCACATAAAACTGAAACTGCCAGATTTCCAATTGATGTGAACCTGCTAGGGTAAGATATCAGCTATAGTGGAATTAAGTTTCTAATTGGTTGAACTGGACTGTTGTTGTTGTCACACTTTGAAATGTACTGCCAGGGAAGCACCAATCCAGCCCCTGGCCTAATCTCTGAGGTTTAGTTCGATCAAACCATGGGAGGAATCCTTCTCATTTGCAGTTAGGCTAATGTGGATATTAGAAAAACCAAAACAAAACCTACTATTCTCAATGGTTCCCTCTTGCAAAGCACGAAGCCAACACAAAATACACACATGAATGAAAACTTTTGGGGAAATGTTAAAATAACATCAAATTGGTAAAGTAAATGTTGAAAGTTTGGAATTGTAACAATATAGTTTTCGGGAATAATGGACCATTACTCCATTTTCCAGATTCAATGCAAGACTCAGTGAAACACTTTAGATGTTGCTATTCCTCAGGTTTGATATTATGGCAATAGTAGAGGGACTTAGTTCATCCCACAATCACAGTGGACTCAAAGTGGTGTTAATTGCTGCATGAGTGATAATCCTTGACATCAAGGCTGCATTTGATTGAGTGTGCCATCAAGGAGCAAAACTAGCATCAATGGGTATCGGGGACAAATTCTCCAGTGGTTAGAGTGATACCTGACACATAGAAAGATGGTCATGGTTATTGGAGGTCAGTCATCTCAGCTCCACAACATCTCTGCAGGATTTCCTCAGGGCAGTGTCCTAGGCCCAACCAGCTTCATCAATGACCTTCCCACCATCACAAGGTCAGAAATGGTGATGTTTGCATAATGTTCAGCACCATTCATGACTCCTCAGACACTGAAGGAGTCTATGTCTAAATTCAACAAGATCTGGACAATTTCCAGGCTTGGGATGACATGTGCCAAGTAACATTCACACCACATAAATGACAGGTTATGACTATCACCAACAAGAGGCAATCTAATCACCATCCCTTGACATTCAATGGTGTTGCTATCACTGAATCCCCACTATCAACATCCTGGGGGCTTATCGTTGATCAGAAACTCAACTGGACTCACCACATAAACACAGTGACTACAAGAGCAAATCAGAGGTTTAAAAATACTGTGGGGAGTAACTCACCTCCTCACTCCTCAAAGCCTGTCCACCATCTACAAGGCAAGAGTGTGATATCACTCCCCATTTGCCTGGATGAGTGCAGCTTCAGTATCACTCAAGAAGCTTGACACCATTCAAGACAAAGCAACCCACTTGCCTGGCACTACATCCAAAAGCAACCACTCCCTCCATCACCGGTGCTCAGCAGCAGCAGTGTGTAGTATCTACAAGATGCATTGCAGAAATTCACCAAAGATCCTCAGACAATAGATATATGGGAACACCACCACCTTCAAGTTCCCCTCAAGCCGTTCACCATCCTGGCTTGGAAATATTTCGCCGTTCCTTCATTGTCATTGGATCAAAACCTTGGAATTCCTTTCCTATTGGCATTGTGGGTCAATCCACAGTAAGTGGACTGTAGTTGGTCAAGAAATCTGCTCACCCCCACCTTCCCAGGGATGGGCAATAAGTGCTGGCCCTGTCAGTGACACCCACATCCCACAAAAATGAATAAATGAAAAGAAAAATCCTTTAGTACTGAGGAAAATGATTTCTGTCCTTTGTGATGAAAAATTAATTATTTTTCTGTGTCAGTTTCTCACCTTAATGAAATGATATTACACAACACCATCATGTTGTTATATAAATGTCAGGAGTATATTGAATTCTCTGCATGCTTTGCCATATCCTAGATGTGATAGATGCATATGTACATCAACTGTGATTAATCTATACCTTTGTCTTTTGTGTTGGAATGTTTTGGCTTTTAGAGTACTGTTTACATAGGACTCTATGAAGGATCCTGCCAAATATTTCATGCCCTTTCTGCTCTACTGTGTAGGATCTGAGCAACAGCTATGAGATGTGTTCCCTCTGATTAGATCTTTCATCGGTGCACTCACTGTCTTTATTCTTTCTCTGGTCTGTGGATATCTGTAAAAATGGCAGCTCAATTGTCCCTTATAAAAGGGGTCAACTGGACAACATAATAAAGAGACCTTGGAGTGCAGGTTCAGTGTTCCTTGTAGACAGGGTGGTGAAGAAGGTGTTTTCTATGATTGCCTTTATTGGTCAGTGCATTGAGTTTAGGACATGGGAGGTCATGTTGCGGTTGCATAGAACATTGGTTAGGCCACTTTTAGAATACAAGTAGTTCTCCTATAACATCATAGTTTTGTTTCAGTTTAATAAAAAACCCACTTTATATAAGTAATGGGGCCTATGGGAAAAGTGAGATTGGGGCAGACCAGCAAAAAATATCACTCATGATCGCTTAAAAATCACCAAAAGCCCAACTCATTAAACAGGGTGAGTTGGATAATGTGGAAGAGCAAAAAAATGTCATAAGACAGTAAAAACAAGGCAAGTGGTAAAAAATCTGATGTGACAAGTTAAAGCTAAGACTTTTGCAATTTCTTTTGTCTTTATTGTTCTGCAAACCTTGAGTACCAATTTCACCACAACAGCGGTTTCAGGAGGTGGTGATATGGAGGCCATGCACTCTCTGGGAGCTGTTTCTGGTGTGGAGACATGGTCCACCTTCTTCAGAACAGTCCCCAGAGGGGTGACCTCAGGTAACACCAGAAGTGCTGGGATGAAGAGTTCTCCTCCCATCTCACAGCCCGACCAACTAATGTGAGAGCTGAACGTCTAATTTGGATTTATGCGTCTGAACATTGCTCAGTCAAGAGGAAGGGCTGAGCTGCAAAATGACTTCCGGACCTGCAGTATTTGAAAAATTGGAACAATAACAAGTAAAGTAACCTATAAGAACTGCTGCTATTGTAAAGTGTCTGGAAGTCCAATACAATGTTTATGGAGGGATTTTATTTTGAGTTCCAGGACATGCTATAGAACATTGAAGTATCTCCACATGGGGGACACAGGATAGGTTGACCTGTCTATATAAGGGTTGCAACAGGTAAGTGATGTGATTGGGGTGCAGCAGTGGTGCCAATCTCCCCTGCCAATATGAAGCCAGAGTCTGCGTTTTTGTTGACAATAGCAAGGCCCTTACAGGCCTGGGGAATGCTCCCAGTAACTCAATTTGGATGCCCAGCCAGCATTGTACGTGACCCTCACCTTTGCTGCAGAACCCATCTATGAGCTAGCACTCCGGTGAACTGGCAAAAGAGCCATTCCCAAGCCTCGGCTTGGTCAAGCACATTTGAGTCTGTGGAGCCGATTCCCAACTCCATATTCACTTCCAAGGTGCATGCAATATCTGAAATGGTAGCTAGGAACACGAGACAAAATGATGGAGCTTCTGTTGCGTTTCTCTTCATCTGACATTGTTGTTTCTGGGCAATTGGCAGAGCTTGAGTGTCTCTGCCAACAGGAATTCCGAAGGGAAATATTGGGTGCGGAAGTGAAGGTTCAAAATTACAGCACCTGCAGATTGCTCATGTTACTGGATCACAGGATTCTAGCGAGCGGAGTGTGACAAAGGGGTGTAAGGCAGTAACATACCATAATCCTTAATGTTCTCAGCAATGTCAGACTATGTGGGCTCTGTCAGGGAAAGTGCTGAGAGCCATCTTCTCTGGAGGACCAAGGCGCTCTTGGTGCCCATTCTGCTTCTTCCTATTATCGTTCTGCAAGAGAGAGGTAAGAGCGTTAATGATTGCACTGTATTTGGCAGATGTACCTATAGCTGGGTGTATGTATGTGTTAATGTTGTGTGAGGATGAGGTGGGATATTTACATGTCAGACATCAGTAAGTGCTGCTGGGTGAATCACAGGGTTGTGGTGAACTGAACACCATTACAACCTGGGAACTGTTATGTAAAGGGAAAACAGCCCCAGCCTATTCAACCTCTCCTCAAAGCTCAAATCCTCCAATCCTGGCAACATCCTTGTCAGTCTTTTGTGAATCCTTTCAAATTTCACAACATCTTTCCGATAGGAAGGAGACCAGAATTGCATGCAATATTCCAACAGTGCCAAACTAATGTCATGTACAGTCACAACATGACCTCCCAACTCCTGTACTCAATACTCTGACCAATAAAGGAAAGCATGCCAAATGCCTTCTTCACTATCTTGTATACCTGCGACTCCACTTTAAAGGAGCTGTGAACCTGCACTCCAAGGTCTCTTTGTTCAGCAACACTCCCGAGGATCTTACCATTAAGTGTATAAGTCCTGTTAAGATTTCCTTTCCCAAAATGCAGCACCTCGCATTTATCTAAATTAAACCTCCATCTGCCATTTCTCAGTCGATTGGCCCATCTGGTCTAGATCCTGTTGTAATCTGAGGTAATCTTCTTCACTGTTCACCACACCTCCAATTTTGGTGTCATCTGCAAACTTACTAATTATACCTGTTGTGCTCACATCCAAATCATTTATATAAATGATGAAAAGTAGTGGACCCAACACCGATCCTTGTGGCATTCCACTGGTCACAGGCCTCCAGTCTGAAAAAACAACCCTCCACCACACCCTTTGTCTTCTACCTTTGATCTAGTTCTTTATCCAAATGACCAGTTCTCCCTGTATTCCATGAGATCCAACCTTGCTAACCAGTCTCCCATGGAAGCGATTGGTGCACTCAGAGCCACTGAGCAGCTGATTGACTGTGAATCTAGATCTGATCCCTTCAGTGGATATAAAGGATTGCAGGATACCATTCTCATAAACAGCCACAGTTATACCTGCTCTACTGGCTAAATGTATCACTCAGTGAACATTGCAGAAACAGATTATCTGGTCATTATTAAACTGATGTTTCTGGGAGTTCGCTGAGTGCAAAAGTAATGAATACTTTGCCATGTGTTGCGGTCAAGAAAGGTGCTATATAAATACAAAAATATAAAACAAAGAACTGCGGGTGCTGAAAATCTGCAACAAAAACAGAAATTGATGGAGAAACTCAGCAGGTCTGGCAGCATCTACGGAGAGAAAGCAGATGTTAACTTTCCGAGCATGGTGACCCTTCTTCAGAACTGATGATAGCTAGGAAAACATGGTATATATGCTGCAGAGAGCAGGTTGGGAGACAAAGGAATGAGTGATAGGTAGAGATGGAGTGACAGAAAGACAGGGAGATAAAGAGATGGATAATGGTAGGCCAGGGAAAAGGAAGAGCTGACAACAGGGATTATAATTAGGTGAGAATGAATTGGCTGTGCCATGTGATGACAGGGCTGGGGTGTGAGTGTGGGTAAAGGGCAGAGATGAAGGTGTTCAGTCTCTAAAATTATTGAACGCAACATTGAGTGCTGAAGGTGTTTGAAGTTATTTGCTAGTGACTAGGGAGTAGATCTGTTGCAAACACAGAAAAAGATGTAGAAACTTAGCAGGGCCAGGCAGCATCTGTGGAGAATTAACATTTTAACTCTTTTCCAGAACGCGTTCTTCTGAATTCCAGCAGTGTTTTTGCTTTTGTACTAATCTGTTAAACCTCCGAAAATACTTTGTTGGTAATACCACTATCAGTCCACGTTTCTATTTCTCTGTTGATTTTTGATAGCCGTCATGAAGTGTAAAAATATGGTCAAGGTTTATAAAATTGTAGTTATTTAGAAAGCATCTAGCTTTAACCTATTGAAATGCTTACCGGACATGATACGATAAATTATGGTTTGCAGACCTCATCCATGTTGGCTGTTGATAACTGATAACCTTGAAAATGCCTCCGAAATGTTAGCCCTGTCCAAGTTTGGGATTAAATCAGTTAGAGCCGGAATTAATAAAATTGAAAAAGAAAAACAAGGTGTATCAATCATAGTTACAGAACTTCAGTGAATCTTCAGATTAGACAGATTACTATCGCTGTGTTCTGTTCAGACTGAAAAAGTCTTTAATGTTACGTGTCACATTTATGCTGAAACATCTCCAGACATAACCTGGGCAAATATGACTAATATGTAAACAAGATACAAGTTGAACCTCAGAACATCATACTTCATGCACATCGGTTCCATCGTTTATCATCCTATTGCATCTTAAAACAATAAAATATTTCCTCAGCTCTCAAACTGAAGTATCTACAAAATCAATCTTTTTTAACACTGTTAGATCTGGAGTCTGTGGTTGGATCAGGATTTTGTAAACACCTCAGAAAAATTGGCAGATGAAGTTACCTCTCTTCCTGCTACAAGGGTCATTCAAAGGTGATTGAAGTAGGGAAGGAGCAGAAGAAAGAAAGCAATTATAACACTTACCTATCACCTTCAAAAAAAATCTTCTACGCTATTAAATAAGTTTAAACTTATATGGGGAGGAGAAGGATTGATGCTTTTCCTTTCTAGACCCTTTACCAATGAACGTGAGGAACATAAGATGGCAGCAGAGTAGAGCTCCTGATCTGAGGCTTGTTTACTCCAAACACTTTTTAAAATCTCTTTTCTTGTTTATTTTACCTCTTTTCCTTTAATTACTTCTAGTCCTAAGCTTGGATAGCATTTGCAGTGGCGAGCGATCCCAGAGTGAGCCCAGTATGGACTAGAGTGAGCCCAGCATGGACCACTCCCCATCTCTTCCTGCGCTACATTGATGACTGCATCGACGTCACCTCGGCTCTCACAAGGAGATTGAATAGTTCATCAATTTCACAAACACATTCCACCCCAACCTCAAATTCACCTGGACCATCTCTGACACCTCCCTCTCCTTCCTAGACCATTCCATCTCCATCCATGGGGGCCAACTCAACGCTGACATTTTTTACAAACCCACCGACTCCCACAGCTACCTGGATTACACCTCCTCCAGCTATCCCGTATTCCCAATTCCTCCGTCTCCGCCGCAACTATTACCAGTTTCACCATAGAACACACCAGATAGCCTCTTTCTTTAAAGACCAAACTTTCCCCTCCCACGTGGTTGAAGATGTCCTCCAGTGCATCTCATCCACATCCTAACAAGCCACCCTCCACTCTTCCCCTGCCACCGCATGAATTGCAAAGCCTGCGTCCACACTTCCCCCCTCACCTCCATCCAAGGCCCCAAAGGAGTCTTCCACATCCATTAAAGTTTCACCTGCACCTCCACACATGTCATTTTTTGTATCTGTTGCTCCCGGTGTGGTCTCCTCTACATTGGGGAGACTGGACACCTTCTCCCAGAGTGCTTTGGAGAACATCCCTGGGACACCCACACCAATCAACCCCACCGTCCTGCGTCCGAAAGTTTCACCTCCCCCTCCCACTCTGCCAAGCACATGCCAGTTCTGGGCCACATCCATCGCCACTCCCTCACCACCCGACACCTGCCTCGGGACCATTCAAAACCAGGGCATCAATGTGGACTTCACCAGTTTCCTCATTTACCCTCCCCTCATTTTCGGATGAAGGACGGTGGGGTTGATTGGTGTTGGTGTCCCAGGGATGTTCCAACATTCCAGCTCAGCACTGTCCACATGACCTATCCCACCTGTCAATCTTCCTTCCCATCTATCCGCTCCACCCTCCTCTCCGACCTATCACCTTTACCCCCACCTCCATCCACTATTACACTCCTAGCTACCTTCTCCCCAGCCCATGCCCCTCCCATTTATCTCTTCACCCCTGAGGCTCCCCACCTCATTCCTGATGAAAAACTCTGGCCTGAAGCGTTGATTTTCCTGGTCAGGCATAAATACACTCTGATCTCCAGCATCCACAGACCTCACTTTCTCCTAGTAGACTAGAGTGAGCTTAGTGCGGACTAGAGTGAGTCCATTGCGGACTAGAGTGAGCCCAGTGTGGAATAGAGCTAACCCAGCGCAGACTAAAGTGAGCCCAGTGTGGAATAGACTGAGCCCAGTGTGGACTAGAGTGAACTCACGATGGACGAGAGTTAGTCCAGTGTGGGCTAGAGTGAGACCAGTGTGGACGAGAGTGAACCTAGCCTGGACTAGAGTGAGCCCACTGTGGATTAGAGTTAGCCCAGAGTGGACTGGAATAAGCCCAGCGTGGATGTGTGAGAGCCCAGTACAGACTAGAGTGCTTTCCTGATGAAACGCTTATGCTTGAAATGTCGACATTCCTGCTCCTCAGATGCTGCCTTACCTGCTGTGCTATTCCAGCACAACAATTTTTGACTCTGACCTTTGAGCGCAGTGTGGACTACAGTGGATCCAACATGGACTGGAGTGAGCACAATGCGGACTAGAGTGAGCCCAGTGCATACTAGAGTGAGCTTGGTGCGGACTAGAGTGAGCCCAGTGCAGACTAGAGTGAGCTCAGTGCGGACTAGAGTGAGCCCAGTGCAGACTAGAATGAGCCCAGTGCAGACTAGAATGAGCCCAGTGCGGACTGGAGTGAGCCCAGTGTGGACTAGAGTGAGCCCAGTGTGGACTAGAGTGAGCTCAGCAACGAATAGACTGAGCCCAGCATAGACAGGAGCGAGCCCAGTGCGTACGAGAGCTAGCCCAGTGTGGAATACAGTAAGCCCAATGTGGACTAGAGTGAGCCAAGTGCAGACTGGAGTGAGCCCCGTGCAGACTAGACTGGGCCCAGTGTGGACGAGAGTGAACCCAGTGCAGACTAAAGTGAGCAAATGCAGACTAGAGTGAGCCCAGTGAGGACTAGAGTGAACCCAGTGTGGACAGAGCGAGCCCAGTGCGGACTAGAGCGAGCCCAGTGCGGACTAGAGCGAGCCCAGTGTGGACTAGAGCGAGCCCAGTGCGGACTAGAGCGAGCCCAGTGCGGACTAGAGCGAGCCCAGTGCGGACTAGAGCGAGCCCAGTGTGGACTAGACTGAGCCCCGTGCAGACTAGAGTGAGCTCAGAGTGGACTAGAGTGAGCACAGTGCAGACAAGAGTGAACCAAGTGCGGACTAGAGTGAGCCCAGTGTGGACTAGAGTGAGTTCAGTGCAGACTAGAGTGAGCCCAGTGTGGACTAGACTGAGCCCAGTGTGGACTAGAGTGAGTCCAGTGTGGACTAGAGTGAGCTCAGTGCAGACTAGACTGAGCCTCGTGCAGACTAGAGTGAGCCCAGAGTGGACTAGAATGAGCACAGTGCAGACAAGAGTGAACCAAGTGCGGACTAGAGTGAGCCCAGTGTGTACTAGAGTGAGTTCAGTGCAGACTAGAGTGAGCCAAGTGCGGACTAGAGTGAGCCCAGTGTGGACTAGAGTGAGTTCAGTGCAGACTAGAGTGAGCCCAGTGTGGACTAGAATGTGCATGTGCAGACTAGAGTGAGCCCAGTGAGGATGAGAGTGAACCCAGTGCAGACTAGAGTGAGCCCAGTGCAGACTAGACTGAGCCCCGTGTAAACTAGAGTGAGCCCAGTGTGGACTAGAGTGAGCTGGAAATGTGTTGCTGGAAAAGCGCAGCAGGTCAGGCAGCATCCAGGGAACAGGAGAATCGACGTTTCGGGCATAAGCCCTTCTTCAGGAATGGACTAGAGTGAGCTCAGTGCGGACTAGAGTGAGCCAACTGCAGACTAGAGTGAGCCCAGTGTGGACTAGAGTGAGCCCACTGCGGACTAGACTGAGCCTCGTGCAGACTAGAGAGAGCCCAGAGCGGACTAGAGTGAGCCCAGTGCAGACAAGAGTGAACCAAATGCGGACTAGAGTGAGCCCAGTGCGGACTAGAGTGAGCCCAGTGCAGACTAGAGTGAGCCCAGTGCGGACTAGAGTGAGCCCAGTGCGGACTAGAGTGAGCCCAGTGCGGACTATAGTGAGCCCAGTGCGGACTAGAGTGAGCCCAGTGCAGACTAGAGTGAGTTCAGTGCAGACTAGAGTGAGCCCAGTGTGGACTAGACTGAGCCCAGTGTGGACTAGAATGTGCACGTGCAGACTAGAGTGAGCCCAGTGAGGACTAGAGTGAACCCAGGGCAGACTAGAGTGAGCCCAGTGCAGACTAGAGTGAGCCAACTGCAGACTAGAGTGAGCCGAGTGTGGACTAGAGTGATCCCACTGCGGACTAGACTGAGCCTCGTGCAGACTTGAGTGAGCCCAGAGTGGACTAGAGTGAGCCCAGTGCAGACAAGAGTGAACTAAGTGTGGTCTAGAGTGAGCCCAGTGTGTACTAGAGTGAGCCCAGTGTGTACTAGAGTGAGCCCAGTGTGTACTAGAGTGAGCCCAGTATGGACTAGATTGAGCCCAGTATGGACTAGAGTGAGCCCAGTATGGACTAGAGTGAGTTCAGTGCAGACTAGAGTGAGCCCAGTGTGGACTAGACTGAGCCCAGTGTGGACTAGAATGTGCACGTGCAGACTAGAGTGAGCCCAGTGAGGACTAGACTGAGCCCAGTGTGGACTAGAATGTGCACGTGCAGACTAGAGTGAGCCCAGTGAGGACGGGAGTGAGCCCTGTGTGGACTAGAGTGAGCCCTGTGTGGACTAGAGTGAGCCCTGTGTGGACTAGAGTGAGTTCAGTGCAGACTAGAGTGAGCTCAGTGCGGACTAGAGTGAGCTCAGTGCGGACTAGAGTGAGCCCTGTGTGGACTAGAGTGAGGTTCAGTGCAGACTAGAGTGAGCCCAGTGCGGACTAGAATGAGCTCAGTGCGGACTAGAATGAGCTCAGTGCGGACTAGAGTGAGTCCAGTGTGGACTAGAGTTAGTCCAGTGTGGACTAGAATAAGCCCAGTGCAGACTAGAGTGAGCCCAGTGCGGACTAGA
>NC_057712.1:34827866-34833909 GCF_004010195.1 Chiloscyllium plagiosum
CCAGTGTGGACTAGAGTGAGCCCAGTGTGGATAGAGTGAGCAATGCAGACTGGAGTGATCCCAATGTGGATAGAGCCCAGTGTGCATTAGAGTGAGCCCAGTGTGAACTAGAGTGATCCCAGTGCAGACTAGAGTGATCCCAGTGCAAACTAGAGTAATCCCAGTGCAGACTAGAGTGATCCCAGTGCAGGCTAGAGTGATCCCAGTGCAGACTGGAGTGATCCCAGTGTGGACTAGAGTGAGCACAGTGCAGACTAGAGTGAGCACAGTGCAGACTAGAGTGAGCCAAGTGTGGACTAGAGTGAGCCGAGTGTGGACTAGAGTGAGGTTCAGTGCAGACTAGAGTGAGCCCAGTGCAGACTAGAGTGAGCTCAGTGTGGACTAGAGTGAGTCCAGGGTGGGCTAGAGTTAGCCCAGTGTGGACTAGAGTGAGCCCAGTGTGGACTAGAGTGAGCCCAGTGTGGATAGAGCCCAGTGTGCATTAGAGTGAGCCCAGTGTGGACTAGAGTGAGCAAGTGCAGACTAGAGTGATCCCAGTGCAGACTAGAGTGAGCCCAGTGCAGACTAGAGTGAGCCCAGTGCAGACTAGAGTGAGCCTAGTGCAGATTGTGAGCCCAGTGTAGACTAGAGTGAGCCCAGTGTAGACTAGAGTGAGCCCAGTGCAGACTAGACTGAGCCCAGTGCAGACATGAGTGAGCCCAGTGCAGACTTGAGTGAGCCCAGTGCAGACTTGAGTGAGCTCAGTGCAGACTAGAGTGAGCCCAGTGCAGACTAGAGTGAGCCTAGTGCAGACTAAAATGAGTCCAGTGCAGACCAGACTGAGCCTAGTGTAGACTTGACTGAGCCCAGTGCAGATTAGAGTGAGCCCAGTGCAGACTAGAGTGAGCCAAGTGCAGACTAGAGTGAGCACAGGGCAGAGTAGAGTGAGCCCAGTGTGGACTAGAGTGAGCCCAGTGTGGACTAGAGTGAGCAATTGCAGACTGGAGTGATCCCAGTGCAGACTAGAGTGAGCCTAGTGCAGACTAAAATGAGTCCAGTGCCGACTAGATTGAGCCTAGTGCAGACTAGACCAAGCCCAGTGCAGACTAGAGTGAGCCTAGTGCAGACTAAAATGAGTCCAGTGCAGACCAGACTTGAGCCTCGTGCAGACTAGATTGAGCCCAGTGTGGACTAGAGTGAGTCCAGAACAGACTAAAGTGAGTCCAGTGTGGACAAGAGTGAGTCCAGTGTGGACTAGAGTGAGCCTAGTGTGGACTAGAGTGAGAGCTGAAAATGTGTTGCTGGAAAAGCGCAGCAGGTCAGGCAGCATCCAAGGAGCAGGAGAATCGACATTTCAGGCATGAGCCTAGTGCAGACTAGAGTGAGTCCAGTGTGGACTAGAGTGAGCCCAGAGCGGAGTAAAGTGAGTCCAGTGAGGACCATAGTGAGTCCAGTGTGGACTAGAGTGAGCCTTGTGCAGACTGGAGTGAGCCCAGTGCAGACTGGATTGAGCTCAGTGCGGACTAGAGTGAGCCCAGTGTGGACTAAAGTGAGCCCAGTACAGACTAGAGTGAGTACAGTGTGGACTACATGGGGCCCAGTGTAAACTCGAGTGAGCCCAGTGTGGACTAGAGTGAGCCCAGTACTGACTAGAATGAGCCCAGCGTGGACGAGAGTGAGCCCAGTACAGACTGGAGTGCTTTCCTGATGAAGAGCTTATGCTCGAAATGTCGTCTCTCCTGCTCCTCAGGATGCTACCTTACTGGCTATACTTTTCCAGCACCACACTTTTTGACTCTGATCTCTGAGCTCAGTGTGGGCTACAGTGAATCCAAAGTGGACTAGAATGAGCCCAGCCTGGACTAGAGTGAGCCCAGCCTGAACTAGAGTGAGCCCAATGTGAACTAGACTGATCCCAGCCTGGACTCGAGTGAGTCCAGTGCCGAATAAATTGAGCCCAGTCCAGACTCGAGTGAGCCCAGTGTAGACTCGAGTGAGCCCAGTGCGGACTAGAGTGAGCCTAGTGAGGACTATAGTGAGTCCAGCACAGACATTGTGGCGGCGGATAGTGGGCCCAGAGCAGAATCAACTATGCCCTTCCTTACTTTTCTGAGGATAGAATTGGACCTGGTGTTGGAATTGGTGGCTGCTACTTCGGAGGAAGCGATGTCAGCTCAGTAGACCCAGTAGCGTAAGACAGTGCCTGAGGATCCGTCATTGGTTAGGTCTTGCATTGGTGGCAGAAAAGCATCCCATCGATGAGATGGGTGCAGCAGTAAAATCTTAGTGATGTTGGTGGGTCCGGTGGAGGCATTGGAGAGGTGGTGGCAGTGGAGGAGAATCGACCCAGGAGTGAAGGATGATGCCTGAAGAGTGGCAACTTTAACACTGGTTGGTTTGGTATAGATGGTGGAGACGTGGTGGAGGAGGGATAATGGTGCAAGCGTGGTTGATGAACTTGCTCAAGACTGACTGACTCTCTTTTAGCTATATCCATCTTTTTTAAATTCTTAAACTATTTAAAATGGTGCTGGATCATGGTGACAGTGGAAAAGGTTTTCACTATATTTTATTGTTTTTCTCACTGTAAAATACACATGACAATAAAATTATTCATCATTCTTACAGGCTGTTTTGTAAGTTCAGTAGGCAATCTGGGTTTAATTTCTTTTTCATACCCATGTCATGTGTGCAGGTATAGGACTCAGTGAAGAACAACAGGTATATCAATCTTTATTCAATTCCCATCACCAGGAGGAAAGGAAATACCTGAGTGGCCAGTGACAAGCAATGCCCTTCTCATCAAAGGGCAATGCTGTGTGATCAAAAAAGTGAGGAGGATGGCAGGGATTAAATCAAATTAGAGCTGGAAGGGGAAATAAAGCACTCCACTCCCTGTGGTGCCCACCTCTCCCTGAACAGCTCGAGGGTGTTGGTGGAAATCGTGTGCTCCTTCTCCAGAGACATCTGGCCTCGGATGTAGCCGCGCTTGCACCATTATCCCTCCTCCACCACGTCTCGACCATCTATACCAAACCAACCAGTGTTAAAGTTGCCACTCTTCAGGCATCATCCTTCACTCCTGGGTCGATTCTCCTCCACTGCCACCACCTCGCCAATGCCTCCACCGGACCCACCAACATCACCAAGATTTTACTGCTGCACCCACCTCATCGATGGGATGCTTCACGGCCCGCTGCCTGGATCTGTTTATGGCCAGGTTGGCCAGGCCCAGGAGCAGACCCACGAGGAGAGCAATCTGGATTTAATAGTGGAGGTGTAATTTGTTGCATTCTTGTTAGCATCCTTCCATCTACAAAAGAGGATGGGGAAGCAGCAAACCATTCATTTCAAGTGGATGTCTAGACATAGTCTGCGTTTACTGGTGGTTGAAGTGGTCAATTCTTGGGAGGATGGTTCTGCTACAAGCACTGCACATAAAGCTGCCAGGTGAGGTTGTGGCTATCATTGGTACCTTTTGCCAAACTGCTGTAGCTAATGGTCATCATAGTGATGCACTCCAGTCTATAAGAGGTGTTGCCATTTTCCTCTGACATCAGCTAGTGACTCCAGGAGTGATCATCAATGTTGAGGGCCTCATGTCACACTTACGTAAGCATCCTTGAAGCACAGCCTTGGCAGCTGACAGATTTGGCCACCACTTGGTTCTCACTGCCCAACCATAGACAGGATCTTTAGATATGTAACCAATTTTCATCAGAGCTTTGCCTGATTAACAGAGCTGTACTGTCGTAAAGATAATGGCAATGATACTTGCACTTTGAAAACACTTTGCTTCACTAGTTTTCTGAGATTTTTGTCATTTTAAAGATTTTGTTGCTTTTTAAGATCATTATTGGCTATCAGGTGGTCTGGTGACAATGTCAAAGGTATGTGGATAGGTTGGGCCATACAAGATGGACAAAAATATAGCTCCACATCTGACCTATCCTGCTCACCAGCCTGAAACATGCTCCATCGCAGCCTGTGACTGTTTCTTAAACAATAACAATTCATTTCCCTTCACTGTCCTCGGCAAATGTCCGTCTTGAATATCAGACACTCATTCATGCGTGCCTAACAACTAGCAAAACCCAAACAGTTTAATAAAAAGGTGATGGCAAGACAGAATGGCAGGAACCTGACAAGACAGAAGTTGCCCTGTGAAACACAATTATGCAGACTGTAATTCAGAATGATGCACCGCATTCCTCCAATTCGATTGGTGGAAAACAGAAGCATGTGAAAGGCTGAATACTCAAATATAGAAAGCACAGCATTGGTCATAATGGATTCCTAGGGAAATCTGGTAGGATGTTTAGGGACAATTTAAGTGTTAATTAGTCATACTGTTGTGGTAAATCGCAAGATTGCAGATCCAAATGCTGCTCCCAGTTCTTGAATAAAATAAAATCAAACCTGAAAGTATTGTCTGTCAGATTAACCCAAGACCCCATCTGCCTGTTTGGGTGGTTGTCAATGAATACTAGCCACTGAGAGCAGTGGAGTTATCCCTGGTGTCTTGGTTGATATTTCTTCCTTAAACAGTATCATAGAAACAGATTATCTGGTTATTACAACATTGATGTTTGTAGAGGATTGGTGTGTATGTATTGATAGTGCATTTCCAACTTTACAATGGTAACTACAATTCAAAAATGCTCTACTTTCATGACATATTTGAAGCATCCAGTGTTTGTAAAAGATGCAATATGAATGCAAACCTTCCCCTTTTTTATATTCTCTCCTGAAAACTTTAAACTTTTGCATAAAAATGATGCATTTTGTACTTTTTTTTAATCAGAGTATTACTTTGTCATTAATAGGCTTTCCAATTCATTAAATTCAGACTGGCACTTACATTTTCAACAGACCAGCCAAATCATCCCAAAACTTACCACAAAAGGCATATTTTCATGTCCAATTTTCCTGGCTTCAATTCAAAAAGGTTTTCTAATTCCAACAGATCCAATTCATAAATATTGTACGTCATGCAGCTCGCCATACTTTGAGATGGATTCTTTCTTCTCCTTTGTCACTGACAGGTCATGTTGGGAATGTTTCCTCTTTTTAATTCAATTCAAACTACACACTATTCTTCCTCTAACTCAATCCTTTTCAATTCCCCTACTGTCAGCTAGCATGCTTTCTTCACCAAGAGGGATCATAGTAACCTGCTTTATCTCCACTCCTTCTCTGGTGTGGCTAACACCCTACTCAATTCTCCAAATAAACTACTGCACGTAACTTCTCTCTCCTTTCCTCAAGCACTATGCTCAATGTCAGTCAACTTAACTCACCTTGTTGTTATTATCACTGTCACTTGTTTGCTCTTATCAAACACCACCCTCCTTCTCCACCCAGTTCTGCTTGAGGCCAGTTGCAAGTACATGGTAGAAAACCCAGCTTTCCTGTCAATAACAATGCTAGCTCTAAAGATGGGAATTGTAGCCCTGTAAACAATTTTCCACTTTGCCAGCGATTGTCACATTGGCTAGGGATATAGATAGTTCAGGACCACAAGTGTTCAGACTGAAATGCTTTCAAGGCCCAGGGCCTTGCATCCAGAGTTATCACCCATTTCTCAATAACCCATATAGAAAATTGATTGGCTGATGATTGAGCTGTGATGCTAGAGGAGCATGTGTTTTTTTTTATTTCAAAAATATACTTTATTCATAAAATAATTTGATGGTCTGTACAGTTGGTCATGCCATACATATGTAAACATGTACATACAGAGATCAGAATTTATCATTTTTATACAGGTCTGTACATTTTTCAATCATATGCCCATATGATTAGCTGAGGCGTCAGCAGAGCCCAAATGACTGCATGGACCCCCTGTTCTTCATTAGGCAGGCAGACTTTACACAGTAGTCTTTCCCCACCGCGCCTTGGCGGCAGCTGCCCCAAGCTCCAGCGCATCCCTCAACACGTAGTCCTCGACCATGGAATGTGCCAGTCTGCAGCACTCAGTCGGGGCCAACTCCTTCAGCTGGAAGATCAGCAGGCTTCGGACCACCCTGAGAGCGTCCTTCACCGAGTTGATGATCCCCCAGGC
>NC_057712.1:34836680-34884148 GCF_004010195.1 Chiloscyllium plagiosum
CTGCGTAGTCCCTCTTGAGCTCCTCAATGTTTCCTGGGGTCAACAGCTTGGTGTTCAGCTTCCACGTTCCCTTACCAGACCGCTGCTCATCCTGTAGGTGACAGTCGGCCAGCAGGAGGCAGTGGTCGGAGAAGAACACCGGCTTGACGTCGGTGGATCTGACTGCTAGAGGAGCATGTGATGGATCATCCACTGGATACTTGTGGCTAAAGATGGTTGCAAACGTTTCAGCCTTGACTTTTGCATAGACCCACTGAGCTCTTCCAGCTTTGAGGACGGGATTGTCTGTGGAGTCCCGTCTCAGGCGACTGACTGTGTGGAGTTTGCACGTTCTCCCCGTGTCTGCGTGGGTTTCCTCCGGGTGCTCCGGTTTCCTCCCACAGTCCAAAGATGTGCAGGTCAGGTGAATTGGCCATGCTAAATTGCCCGTAGTGTTAGGTAAGGGGTAAATGTAGGGCTATGAGTGGGTTGCGCTTCGGCGGGTCGGTGTGGACTTGTTGGGCCGAAGGGCCTGTTTCCACACTGTAATGTAATCTAAAAAAAAAACCTCTTCCCATTTAAAAAAAATGTCCACCATCATTCATGGCAGGATTTAAGATGAATGCAGTGTTTTGATCTGATCCATTGGTTAACAAACCACTTAGCTGTGATCTTAGCATACTGTTTTTGATATCTGGCATGCATGTTGCCCTATGACAGCTTCACCAGCTCTGCATCTCATTATTCAGCATTTTTGGCACTGTTCCTTACGTGTTCTTCTTTGACTCTCCTGATTTGGTAAGTGAGGATAATCTGGGCAATCAGGTTACAGATTTAATATCATTCTGCTGTTGATGATAGCCCACAGAACCTCACTGATGCCAATTTTGAGTTACTAGTTCTGAATCTATCCCATTTAGCATAATGGCAATGCCACGCAACACAATGAAGGGTATCCCCAGTAAAAAGATAAGAGTATGTCATCCCAAGGCATCTGTATTGGTCACTCCTACCAATCTGTTAAGGATAAATGTATCTGAGACAAGTAAATTGATGAAGATGAGGTCAAGCATGTTTTTCCCTTTTGCTGGGTCCCTCATCACTAGCTACAAGCTAAGTCTGGCTGTTTTCTCCTTTAGAATTCAGCCAACTTGGTCAGTAATGGCATTACAGAGCCACTCAGTGATGGATATAGAAATTTTCCAAAGTGTATTTTTGTACCCTTTCCACCCTCAGTACCTCTTCCATGTGCTGTTCAACAGGTAGGAGAGCTGATCCATCAGTGTGGTACTGGAAAAGCACAACAGGTAAGGCAGCATCCGAGGAGCAGGAGAATTGATGTTTCGGGCATAAGCCTTCAACAGTAAAGAGGATTGTGAACCAATGGGGTAGAGAAATGGAGGGAGGTGGAACTGGAGAGAAGGTAGCTGAAATGCCATTAGTAGATGAAGGTGGGGGTAATGGTGATAGATCGGGGAGGAGGGTGGAGCAGATAGGTGGGAAGAAAAATGGACAAGTAGGGCAGGTCATGAGGGTGTAGCCAAATTGGAAGGTTGGATCTGGGATAAGGTTGGGGGAAGGGAATTGTGGAAACTGGTGAAATCCACATTAATCCTATGTGGTTGGAGGGTCCCAAGGCAGAAGATGAGGTGTTCTTCCTCCAGGTGTTGGGTGGTTAGTTTGGCGATGGAGGAGGCCCAGCCCCTGCATGTCTTTGGCGGAGTGGGAGGGGGAGTTAAAGTATTCAGCCATGGGGTGGTGGGGTTGCTTCGTGTGTGTGTCCTGGAGATGTTCTTTGAAGCATTCTGCAAGTGGGCATCTTGTCTCCCCAATGTAGAGGAGACCACACAGTAAATGACGTGTGAAAGTGCAGGTAAATCACTGATGGATATGGAAGGCTCCTTCGGGGCTTTGGATCGAGGTGGGGTGGGGGGGAGGTGTGGGTGCAGCATTTGCAATTCATGGAGTGGCAGGGGAAGGTGTTGGGAGGGGAAGGTGAGTTGGTGGGGGAATGGACCTGACAAGAGAGTTGTGGAGGGAATGGTCTTTATGGAATACAGATAGGGGTGGGGAGGGTAATATATCTCTGATGGTGGGGTCTGTTTGTGGGTGGACAAAATGGCAGAGGATGATGCAATGTATCCAGAATGTGGTGGGAGGTGAGGACCGGGGGTGTTCTCCCCTTGTTGCGGTTGGAGGGGTTCGAGGACGGATGTGTGGGAAGTGGATGAGTTGTGCTGGCAGACTTCATCGACTACTTGGGAGGGGAAATTGCAGTCTTTGAAGAAGGAGGCCATCTTGTATGTTCTGTGGTGGAACTTGTCCTCCTGGGAGCAGATGCGGCAGAGGTGGAGGAATTAGAAATAAGGGAAAGCATTTTTAGAGGAGGCAGGGTGGGATGAGGTGCAGTCCAGGTAGCTGTTGGAGTGGGTTGGTTTGTAGAGTATGACAGTTGAGTCGGTCACCGTTGATGGAGATGGAGAGGTCCAGGAAGGGGAGGGAGGTGTCCGAGATGGCCCAGGTGAACTTAAGTTGGGGTGGAATGTATTAGTGAAGTTGATGACCGTTCAACCTCCTTATGGGAGCATGAGGTGGCGCTGATACAGTCATCAATATAGTGGAGGAAAAGGTGGGGAATGGTGCTGGTGCAGCTGCGGACGATGGACTGTTCCACGTACCGATGAAGAGACAGGCATAGCTGGGGCCCATGCAGTTGCCCATGGCTACCCCTTTGGCTTGGATTCAAAGGAGAAATTATTGAGTGTGAAGACCAGTTCAGCCAAACAAATGAGAGTGTCAGTGGAAGGGTACTGATGGGGACGTTGGGAGAGGAAGAAACGGAGGGCTTAGAGGCCTTTGTCATGGTGGACGGAGGTATATAGGGACTGGATGTCCATGGTGAAAATGAGGCATTGGGGGTCGGGGAAAGGAATATCATGCAGGAGGTGGAGGGTGTGGGTGGTGTCCCGAACGTAGGTGGGGAGTTCCTGGGCCAGTGGGGATAGGACAGTATCAAGGTATGTGGAGATGGGTTTGGTGGGGCAGGAGCAGACCGAGACAATAGGTCGGCTGAGGCAGTCAGGTTTGTGAATCTTGGGTAGGAGGTAGAACCGGGCAGTGCGGGGTTCCCGAAATATGTGTTTGGAAGCTGTCGATGGGACATCCCCTGAGGTGATGAGATTGTGTATGGTCTGGGAGATGATGGGAGGTGAGATCATGCTCAAGGGGGCAAGAAGTGGAGATGTTTGCGAGTTGGTGCCTGGCTTTAACGGTGTAGAATTTGGTACGCCAAACCAACACTGCATCTCCCTTGTCCACTGGTTTGATGGTGAAGTTGGGGTTGGAGCAGAGGGAGTGGAGGGCTGTACGTTACAAAGTGAGAGGTTGAAGTGGGTGACGGGGGTGAACAGGTTGAGGTGGTCAATGTACCGGCGGCAGTTGAAAATAAAGAGATTGAGGGTGGATAACAGACTGGCACGAGGTATCCAGGTGGATAGAGTGCGTTGGAGGTGGGAAAAGGGGTCCTTGGAGGATGGGTGGGAGTCTTAGTGGAAAAAAGTAAGCCTGGAGGCGGCAGAAGAAAGGTTCAATGTCGCAACGTGTGTTGAATTCATTGATCTGGGAGCGGAGGGGGATGAAGCTAAGGTCATTACTGAGGACTGATTGTCCGTCCTCAGTGAGGGGGAGGTCTGGGAGAATGGTGAAAACATGGCAGGGCTGGGAGCTACGACCTTGTTCGGCAAGCATTGTGACATTGAACTTTTCTTCCACCGCCTCCACCTCTGGGCTTACTTTTTCTATCAGGACTCCCACTCACCCTCCGAGGATCCCTTCTCTGACACACCCTATCCACCAGGACACACTGTGCTTGTCTGTTACCAAGTCTCGATCTCTTTGTTTCCAACTGCTGCCATGACATTGACCGCCTCAACATGTTCACCCCTTTCCTCCACTCCAACCTCACACCATTGCAACCTCCCTCCACTCCAATCCCAACCTCACCGTCAAACCAGTGCACAAGGGGGCTGCAGTGTGTAGTTTGGCGCATCGATCTCTACACCGCTAAAGCCAGGATCCAACTCACAGACATCTCCTCCTACTGCCCCCTTGACCATGACCTCACCTCCCATAACCAAGCCATCATCTACCAGACCATACACAACCTCATCACTTCAGGGAATATCCCATCCACAACTTCCAACCACATAGTTCAGGAACTCCGCACCGCTCGGTTCTACCTCCTACCCAAGATTCACAAACCTGACTTCCCCAGCTGACCTATCCTTCCTCAGCCTGCTCCTGCCGCACCAAACTCACCTTCACATACCTTGATATTGTCCTATCCCTGGTGCAGGAACTCTCCACCTAAGTTCGGGACACCACTCACGCCCTCTACCTCCTCCATGATATTCATTTCCCTGACCTCAATGCCTCATCTTCACCATGGACATTCAGTCACTATACACCTCTATCTACCTCCAAGCCCTCCATTTCTTCCTTTCCCAATGTCCCCACCAGTACCCTTCCACTGACAATCTCATTTGTTTGGTTAACTGGTCCTCACCCTCAATAACTTCTCCTTTGAATCGTTCCACTTTGTCCAGACCAAAGGGGAAGCCATGGGAACCTGCATGGGCCCCAGCTATGCCTGTCTCTTCGTGGCACAGGCCATCTTCCGCAGCTACACTGGCACCATTCCCCACCTTTTCCTCCACTACATTGATGACTGTATCGGCGCCACCTCGTGCTCCCATGAGGAGATTGAATGGTTCATCAACTTCCCCAACACCTTCCACACCTCAAGTTCACCTGACCATCTCAGACTCCGCCCCCCAATTCCTGGACCTCTCCATCTCCATCAATGGTGACCGACAACACTGACATCTACAAACCCACCGACTCCCACAGCTACCTGGACTACACCTCATCCCACCCTGCCTCCTCTAAAAATGCTATCTCTTATTTCCAATTCCTCCCCCTCTGCCGCATCTGCTCCCAGGAGGACAAGTTCCACCACAGAACACACCAGGTGGCCTCCTTCTTCAAGGACTACAATATCCCCTCCCACGAAGTCGATGATGCCCTCCAGTGCATCTCCTCCACTTCCCGCACCTACGCCCTCAAACCCCACCCCTCCAACCACAACAAGGATAGACATCCCCACCCCCTCACGCCAGTCCTCCCCTTCCACCACACCAACTTCTGGCGGACACATTGAATCATCCTCTGCCATTTTGTCCACCCACAAACAGACCGCATCATCAGAGAAAAATTACCCTCCCCACCCCTATCTGCATTCCATAAAGACCATTCCCTCCACGACTCTCTTGTCAGGTCAATTCCCCCACCAACCCACCCTCCCCTCCCGGCACCTTCCCCTGCCACCCCATGAATTGCAAATGCTGCACTTACTCCTCCCCCCCTCACCTCGATTCAAAGCCCCAAAGGAGCCTTCCACATCCATCAGTGATTTACCTGCACTTTCACACATATCATTTACTGTATCTGTTGCTCCCAATGTGGTCTCCTCTACATTGGGGCAACAGGATGCCTACTGGCAGAATATTCAAAGAACATCTCCAGGACACATGCACAAAGAAACCCCACTTCCTCATGGCCGAACACTTTAACACTCCTTCCCATTTCGGCAAGGACATGCAGGGGCTGCGTCTCCTCCATCGCCAAACCTTAACCACCCAACGCCTGGAGGAAGAACGCTTCATTTTCTGCCTTGGGACCCTCCAACCACATAGGATTAATGTGGATTTCACCAGTTTCCACAATTCCCCTCCCCTGACCTTATCCTAGATCCAACCTTCCAATTTGGCACCACCATCATGACCTGTCCTACTTGTCCATTTTTCTTCCCACCTATCTGCTCCACTCTCCTCCCTGACCTATCACCATTACCCCCACCTTCATCTACTTATTGCACTCTCAGCTACCTTGCCCCCGTCCCACCTCCCTCCATCTCTCTACCCCATTGGGTCACAAGCCTTATTCCTGATGAAGGGATTATGCCCAAATCGTTGATTCTCCTGCTCTTTGGATGCTGCCTGACCTGCTGTGCTTTTCCAGCACCACTCTCTTGACTCTGATCTCTAGCATCTGCAGTCCTCACTTTCTCTGAGCTGATTCTCTGAGCAGTTGAATGAGGACATTTGGTGGTGACCAGCAGGGAATGTTCTTGTTCAGGGTGACACAATGCTTGAGACTACGCGGCATACTGTGTTATTTTTTAACACATCCAGGTCATTCCATCTTAACTGTGTATCACTGTACCAGCAATGCTGTGGTGTCCATTCTGCTGTTCAGACATGACATATCTCAGGATGGTATTGGAGGATTCTGGGTTACGGTCTGTAAGATCCGATTCAGTGAGTCTTTCAAGGTGCTCCTTGACTAGTCTCCAGGACTGCCATCCTGCTTTTTACAAAAGCAGCCAGATGTTAGTGGATAGAATTCAACAAGATTGATTGGGTTCAATGTGCCTATGTCGTAACATTTTTCCTTATTCACTCATAGGGTGTAGACATCACTTGCTGGCTAGCTTTTATTGCTCATTGCTAATTGTCCTCAAGAACTTGGTGGTGAGCTACCTTCTTGAATATGTCCTGTAGGTTGACCCTCAGTGCCATTCGAGTGAAATTACAGGATCTTGATCCAGTGACATCAAAGAAACACTGACATATTTCCATGTTTGAACACTGAGTGGCTTGGAGGGGATTTTCCAGGTGGTGGTGATCCCATCTATTGTCTTCCATTGTACTTGTAGATGGAAGTGGTTATGGGTTAGGAATGTGCTGTCTGAGAATCTTTGGTGAATTTCTGTGTGCATCCTGTAGATTGTACAGATTGCTGCTACTGAGCATCAGTGGTGGAGGGAGTGGATGCTTGTTGATGTGGTGCCAATCAAGCTGATTCCTTTATCCTGAGCGGTGTCAAGCTTCTTGGAATATTCACACCTAGGCAAGTAGGAATATTCCATCATGCTACTGTGTTGGCTTTGTAGATGGTGGACAGACTTTGGGGAGTCAAGAGGTGAGTTCCTCACCACAGTGTTCCTAGCCTCTGACCTGCTCCTGTAGCCACAGATTTTATATGGTGAGTCCAGTTGAGTTTCTGGTCAAAGATAACATCCTAAGATGTTGATAATGGGGGAATCAGTAGTGGTAACACCATTGAATGTCAAGGGACAGTGGTTAGATTGTCGTCTGTTGAAGATTCATGAGGCTGAGGGGTGACATAAAAGAAGTTTATAAATTCATGAGGGGCATGGATAGGGTGAATAGCTAAGGTCTTTTCCTCAGGTTAGGTGAAAGTGAGGACTGTAGATGCTGGAGATTCGAGTCGTGAGTGTGGTTATGGAAAAGCACAACAGGTTAGGCAGCATCTGATGCTGCCTTGGATGCTTCCTGACCTGCTGTGCTTTTCCAGCACCAAACTCATGCCCCAAGGTTAGGTGAGTCTAAACTAGAGGGCATTGGTTTAAAGTGAGAGGGGAAAGATTAAAAAGAACGCCGAGGGTGGTACATGTATGGAATGAGCTGCCAGAGGAAGTAGTGGAGGCTGGTAGAATTGCAACGTTTTAAAGGCATTGGATGGGTAAGCAAATAGGAAGGAATTAGCGGGATATGGGCCAAATGGTGGCAAATGGGACTAGAATAGTTTAGGTTGTCTGGTCAGCATGGACGGGTTGGACTGAAGGGTCTGTTTCTTTGCTGTACATCTCTATGACTGTATGACTCTATGGTCATTAGAGTCATAGAGGTGTACCGCATGGAAACAGACCTTTCGGTCCATGCCGACCCAAATTTATCGTTGTCTGGCATTTGTATGTTTGAGAGTGTGGTGCTGGAAAAGCACAGCAGATCAGGCAGCATTTGAGGAGGGGAGAAACGACGTTTCGGGCAATGGCTTATGCCTAAAACATCGATTCTGCTGCTCCTCAGATGCTGCCTGACCTGCTGTGCTTTTCCAACACCACACTCTCGACTCTGATATCCAGCATCTGCAGTCCTCACTTTCTCCTGGCATTTGGATGGTGCAGATGTTACTGAATCTAATTCCTGGACGGAAGCTAAGTCACGCTTCTGGTTTTATTTTTATTAGATTTTCTACGTGCTTGACAACGGGCTTGAGGCTGAAGGGGCTGCATAATAACAAAGATCACATGGAAGATTGTCAATCAATTCAATGGCACACGAGGGCAGCAATGTGGAGGAAGGAGCTTGGAGCATTGTGGGTGATGATTAGGCCCAGGGTTAATGAAATGGATGATGATAAACAAGGGGGTGGGAGCTTGAAGAGTTAGACATGGATTATTGGAGTTTCAACAGTCAGGTAGGAACATGTGATGGAAAGAGAAAGCAGGCTATTCTCTGTGGTGGATCGCAACAATGAATAAAATGAACACTGTAATTAGTGAGAAAAACTAGTGAGAAATTGAGGATTTGAAATTGAACATTTCTTTCCTTGCACTCAAATGGTTCAAATGTGACACGAGAAAGATAAAGCATTAAATGAATTAAAAATAAAACAATGTTCCCCATGCTCCCGTGCTCAAGGCTATAAACAAGCAGGCCCCTTTCAATCCTGTGGTAATACTGAGACAGAACAAGCTAAATGCATTAAATGCAAACTGTCTTAGCAGCAGGTTAAAGCACAACAGGGTAACTACAACCTGTTCTGATAAAACACAATAGTCCCGCTTCTGTACGGTCCTGCGTTATAAGAAAATTGCATAAGCAGCACCATTTAAACTCATGATACCGGAATTGCGTTCTTGCCAATACAGGTTAGGAGAGTTTGCGTTCTACAAATGATGGTCTAAATTCTTCAATTTGCATTGAATTAGTGCACATTATAGCAGAACCAACTGTATATTAAATGATATAATGCTCCTGTCATAAAAGAGCACATCCTCCTGCCATTCATGACAAATGGCACATATATCCATTAGGACATGTAGCTGCAATATTATATGGAGAGTTTAGTGAGGATGCAGAAAAGATTCACAAGAATTGCACTAGAAATATCAGGAAAGGATTGACAGGTTTTATCCCTTTTCTCTTGAAAAATAAAAGAATTCTGGGGGATTACCTCATAGAAGTCTTTAAAACTAGGTAAGCATTTAGTAGAATAGAAATAGAGAATATTTCCTCTTGTGAAGAAGAGTATAACAAATCCAATAGAAACTTCAGAAGGAACGTCTTTACCTAACAACAGTGAGGCTGTGGAACTTGTAACCACAAGGAGTGGTTGAAGTGAATAGTTTAGGTGGATTTAAGGGGAAGCTACACAATTGAGAAGGGAGAATTACAATGAATGTAGAGAAGATTGGATGGGAAGAAGCTCAAATGAAGTAAAAATACCAACATGGATTAGTTAGGCTGAATGGCCTAGCAGTCTGTTTATATTCTATCCAGTCATGTTATAGAGTGAGATATATCTTCCAGTATACGCACTGTTGTTTATAAGATATTCAGTGAAATGGTTGCTATTGCTGACATCTATTTAGTTACAGTGACTATAGTACAATAAATATTTTGTTGGCTGTATAAGTTCTCTTTTACAGAACTTGGAGACACAATGATTATTATATCAATGCAAGTGCTTTCTATAATAAAGGAACATGGAAACAGGAGTAGACCATTCAGCCTATCGAGTCTGCCTGACCATTCCATACAATCATGGCTGATTAAATACTTCAATGTTTTTTAATCACCTCATCCCTATAATCCTGTATGCCACTGTTAATCAGAAACCTATAAATCTCTAGCTTAGCCATGCTCAAAAACTGAGGTTCCAAAGCACTCTGTGGCAAGAATTCCAAATGACTCCAAGCTTTTAAGTAAACAAAAATTTCTCACTTTACACCTAGGTGGTATTGCCCTTATTTCTAAACTGTAACCCTTGGCTTTAGACTTACATACTAGGGGGAATAGCTTAGCTGCATTTACCGCGTCTATCCTTTCAAGTATTTTATGAATTTCAATGAGATCATCTCTCATTCTTTGAAACTCTCGGGAACACAGACTCTCAATCTCTCTTCATAGTCCCACCATCTCAGGAACAATTCTGTTAGTAACATTTTTTAAAAACTGAAACAAGTTTGTCAAATATGATTTTCCATTTGCAGACCCATGCTGATTTTGTCCAATGAGATCATATCAACAGGTATCTATTTATTACATCCTTTATAATAGATTCCAGCATTTTCCTTCTTTTAATGGAAGATTAACAAATCTGTAGTTCCCACTTTCTCTCTCACTCTGTTCTTAACTAGTGAAATGACACATTCTACCTTCCAATCCACAGGGAGCATTGCAGGTCTATAGAATTTTGGAACACAACCACCAAGGCATTGATTATTTGTATAGCCACCTTCTTAACACTCTGGTACGTAGACAACCAGGTCCTAGGGAATTTATCAACCTTTGATCCCATTAACTTCAAGCTTATTAGTTATGTTTTATAGTGTGCCTCATGACTTCATAATTTCCTCTGTACAAATTAATCTTGCTTCAGAATGAACTACCCTCACGTACAAATTTAATGTAAAATTCTAACCTATTGGGGTCACTCATCCCGAAAGGTTCTTTCACAGCTAAATATTAGTTATCCCTTTTTCACTACATAATACAATATCTAAAATAGAATATCCTCTAGTTGACTCTTGAACATACTGCTCTAGAAAGCTACACACACATACCAAAGACTCATCCTCCATGGCTTTTAGTGCTCAGTTGGTTTACCTAGTCTAAAAGCAGATTGAAGTCACCTATTAATATTGTGTTGCCTTTGTTACAGGCTTATCTCATCTTCTGATTTATAGCATGCCCCACACTATTTGGGTAGAGACACCGACAAAGAGGCAGGTGTAGCTCGGACCCATCCAAGTGCCCATGGCCACACTATTTAGTGGCCTTTAAATAAATCAAACCAATGTCTGCTGCACCTTACTCTTTCTTAGTTCCACACATTGTTGTTCTGATTTGAGATTCTCCCTTATTAATGTATTGATCTCATCCCTTATTACCAGCACAACTCTACCACCATTTCTTTTATGTCAATCCTTCCTGATGTCAAATATCCTTGACTACTCAATACCCATCCTGATCACCACGCAGCCATGCTTCTGAATTGAATTAGATCAGCCTCATGCATCTTTATTTCTGCCTTACATCACCTACCTTGCTGCAGGTATTCAGGTAGAGTGCCGCTAACTTTACTTTTTTGATATTATTCCTCTTCACATTTTTGAAGCGTACTCAGTGTCCTATGTCCCCTGAATGTTCTTGGACATCTCAACAAATTATATTCCCGAAAAATAACCTAAAAACAAAAAGCTAAACCTATAAAGCTAAAAACAACCTAGCCATTTCTCATTTATGCTTTTTAAAAGAAAATTACAATGTTTCCATAATTTTAATCTAATTTGTGTTTTAAAGGATCATTGCATCAATTACAGTTTTCACCATAAAACTAGGAATTATGAGCATTGAAAACAATGTCAATACTTTGGATCAAAAGTTTTTGACTGAGCTGTATCCTTTGCATTCAAAAGAGCTGTATCCTTTGCTTGACTGACAGTGCATTTTGTTCAATGTCTGTTGTTGCATTTCCATCTTATATTTTTGCCTTCGCTGTTTTCAATATGTTAGATTAAGCTGGGTCTGCTGGGCAAGCTCCAGACTGCAGATCATAACAAATTCGCAAATGTTTTGAGTCAAGCTGCAGGTTATGTGACCTACAGGTAAGATGAACCTCTGTAAAAGAGTTTCAACAGGTGCAAGGTGTAACATTATACTCTAAAGAATTATTAATTGAATAGGTTAATACGAAGAATGTAACCAAAACCTAGTCATTAGTCTATTTAAATGGTTGAAATTTTAGGAAAGTGTAAATTCTGTTAGATGTAACCTGAAGAAGGGCTGTGGTTGGAATCATATTGTTTTCTGCCAATCGATGGAAACATTTTTCCTCCCATGAACGGCAATTGGAATCAGCCTGATGACTAGAGGATGTTTTCAAGGAGACTTAAAGTGAGGCTGTCAGAACAGTGATGAACTACAGTTTGTACACCTGCTTTTCCACTTTGTAAATCAATAATTACTTGTAGAAAGATAATGCTCAATTAGTTTATACTCAATAAATCATATTGCTTCAAAAACAGGAGTCACAAGTGAAAAGACATGTGTAAAAAATGCAGATGTGATGGGAAGGGGTGGGAGCCAAAATCTTTAAACCCTGTGCAGCAAAACAATTGCAAAGGTGATGTTTGAACGGTAATGTTCCCACTAGAAAGATGGCTGTATACTTTTCATTTTTGATGTCTGCAGCCCATTCCTAGCTTCAAATGGAAGGAGAAAATGATGAACACAACAGTCTTCTCACAGAAAAATCTCCTATGAAGCAGAGTTGACTGTGTGTTGGCTTGGGCAGGTTCACATGGTGGATGACAGATACTTTCCTAAGGTGTTTCTGTCCGGCAAAAAAAATTCAGAGCCAGCAGAGCAGTGGAACACCCAAAGATCACTTCGAGGATGCTTGCATGTGTGATGAGAAGCTCCTATAAATTGATCTTTTTGCACCAGTAGGACAGTAGCCCTATGACATTATCTGTAGACTGGCATGCATCATCACGATGATTAATGGCAACAGGCGCCAATATTGAAACTAATAACCCACAACAATATTTAATGATCACCTTCTATCCAACACTAGTGTCAGTCACTATGTGCCTCTCCCAAATTGGTTTTGACAGCAACAGGGCACCATGTGAAGCTATCCCAGTGTCAATAGAATTTTTGAATATTCATCGTCTTGAGTAAGTGCATGGCTTTGGGTGGTGTGTGATATGTTATGTAGCTGTATGATGTAAGAAATATTTAGCCAAAATAGGCTGAATAACTGCATACAAACCTTGCAAAATAGTAACTCAGGGAGAACAAGGGTGGATATTTCTGCAGGGACTGACTAGAATATCCACATCTCCCAAGTGTACTCAAACAGACTGTGTCTAGGTTATATTTTAATCTTCACTTTAAGCAAAACAAATCTCTTGATATATCATAATTGAAAATTTATAAGGAGGCAATGGTGAATCATTACTTTTGCATCAACCTATCAGTATACTGATTCTGTTAATAAAACTGAGGTGGCGTGAACTGTCTCAGAGTAGGAAATATATCATCTTTCCAAACTATATGAAATAGTATAAGCTTTATGAAAACTGTGTGTAAACTGTGACCACCAGTATTGCAATAGGTCTGTGGAAAATGAAGATGGTGTTCATTTTGGGACACTGGCAATTTTGCCAATAGTAGGAATAATATAGTGCTTTGGAATGGAAGCTATCAGTGAAAAGTTGGTGAGGACTTATTCCCCAGTTTCTAGAGAGATCTCAGGGAAATTGAGTGTGCCTCAAAGAAATGTCAAAATATTTCTAACAGCAAAGTTGGTCTGGCCAGTGTAATATTGCCCATTTTATTCCTTTAGCACATGGTATGATTATCTCTGCAGACTGCACTGTATTTTTAAATGTTTCTTGTTATCTTATAAACAAGCAAGTGTAATTTCCACTGATATCTTACTAGCAACAAAAATGGTATTATTGTAAACAATATGGCAACATCTTCTGACATTCAAATAAAAGCAAAATAATGCAGATGCTGAGATAAAGTCAGGAAGTGCTGGAGAAACTCCGCAGGACTGGCAGTATCTGTGAAGAAAGAAATAGAGTTAACATTTTGAGTCGATATCACTCTTCTTCAGAAAAACTCTTCTCCTGATGCTGCCAGACCTGCTGTGTTTCTCCAGCACCTTCTATCTTTAGGTACTTGTGATTTTTAATGCCCTATTTGCAGTATCGATAGCTGCAGTTTACACGGTTTGTTGTAGTTTACAATGGATGATAGTGGGACCAAATGTTGCTGGCATTTAAAAATTACAGATCAGAAATTCAAGCATCAAAAACAACAGTGTCTTATGAGCTGAAATAATATGATCAAACATTTCAATTGTGAATTTAGTCACTTAGCATGTATTAAAATAGCACGCTCACATCTTAGCAGGATCATAATCTATTTTATAATCAAAGTTGAAATGTGAGGTGCATGTTGCAATGAATGTATTGTAAATGCCTGGGCTATCTGTTGGTGTTTTGAAAGTAATATTGCGATAGACGCTTCCAATGATAAAGGTGGCAACATTGACACCATAACTGCTACCTTACAGGCAACTTACATTTCTTTATGCCCTGCATCCACTGGTGGGTCCTGTGCAATTCACATTCTCCATACTACTTGAAAGAACAGAAAAGGAAAGGGAGAAGCAAAAGGACGTGTAGTAAGAAGAAGCAAAGAGAAGTGTTGACATTGGAAACGTAGAAGAAAAGAGACACAATCAGAAGGATAAAAGCAAAGGCAGAAATAAACAGACCAAGAAAAGAAAGTGCAGAGACCACTAAGAGAGTGATCACATTATCTGATTGATCATGTATCATTCAGAACAGATCAACTTGGAACATCTGAGATTTTTCCATTTTTGTTGACTTCTGACAAGCCTTCCATTATTAATCCCTATGCTGGGCCTTGTAATGGAAACTGTCACACTACAATTACTATGTGCTGTCTCCCATTCTACTGGCAGGAGAATATAATGACAGAGGAACTCATTGATATACACAGCTTCCATTATAGTGGTGGATGTAGGAACTTATAATGAATACATCACCTTTGGGGTGAATATATAACTTTAAATGGAGACTGAATTTGCATGTTCCAATTGAATGAACTCCAGCTCTGAAACATGATTTCAACCACTGACGATTACACTTGGTCTTGAATCTTAGATGTAAAGGGACCAGAAAATATAAGTAAAAAACAAAAACCATTCCTCAATGTACTCAACAACCTTTTCAACAAAGAAAGTAGAATCTATGTCAACTCAAATTATTTGAGAATTACCTGATCAGTAATTTTTTTTTCCCATTTCAACTTGTTATAACTTCAAAGTAGGATACAGTTTTATTTTAGCTATTTTAAAGATGCTTGGCTCAGGTACAGTGAAATATTGGTCAAGGTATGAAAGCAACTCCAGATTTACCATCGTTGCAGTTTTGCTTCCCTCATGCAACAGGGAGATTTGATTCAGAATCAAACTGAGGACTTTAGCAAACAAACTGATAACATTGACATTTTTTAACAAATGTATTTATATAATCAGTACAGGGATCTTATTCAAAGAATGTTTTTCACATTGCAATCAATGTGGCTTAGCATAATTATAAACAGCACTTTTTTCAAAACTTTGAAGGAGATTGATCTTGACAATTGTTGAAGGTGAGTCTTGATTGGCAAATGGAGCTGACTCAATCCTTTACATCAAACTCACTCAATTGAAAGTTAAGGGAAGGTGTTTTTGTTGTTGTTGCAAAATGAACAAAGGGTGTTATCAGTCTAATTTCTGAAAGTGGAAAGCATCTTGCCAAACAATCTAGTTTAAGTTATTTAAGGATGTTCCGTCACACTAGAACAAAGTTCAATGTGAACTGCACATGTACTTCTGCAAACAAAAATTGCTCAATTAAAATAATGTTTTATTGAACAGGTTAAAATTATGGTATTACATATAATTCTATTTTGTTGTTATGTATATTTTATACCAAATGTCTGCTGAATCTTAAGACAAATTGATCTTTACTTTGAAATTGTGGATATGGAATTTGTAGAATGGAATTCAGGAGGTTTGCTACTTTCAGGCAAATTCTTCACAGGAAATGGGTAATACTCGCAAAGTCATAATTATTGTCCATCTCCAATTACTAAAGCAATTGATTCTAAATGGGATTGGAATACCAGATTAGAATATGGGACAGCAACATATTGTTAGTTAGACTGCTGCCAACATCTTCCATTTCCAAATGGATCACCATGGCTTAATTGGCCCAAAGTAGTAGAGGAAAGCAGCTCAGTAATCTAATGAGAAGGGGTTAGTGACTTAAACAAGACAAAGTTTATTGCATGATAGCAATCAGTTACAAGTTATATTAGTGAGCTGGACATCATTACTAAAACTATTGAGAGACCTAGGTTTACAGTTCTATCCTTTTCAAGACTGGTTCGAGCTTAATGCAATCTTCAGCATTAATGTTTTTAGAACTTTATGCTATACAACCAAACTTAATAGCCAGTCTTATGCTGAGGACTGAAATTGCTGGGAGATCATCCCTGGTATGTGTTACAAGTTCTCTTCAGTGAAAAACACGAATGGCCCAATCTCCTTTCCTCACTTTGAAGATCCAGCAGCCAACCATGCTTTGATAAACTCATTTGAAAGTATTTAAAAATGCAACTGTGGCCACTTGAGAATTGCAATCAGTTCAAATGATACCTGGAAATAGGAGATGGTTTCAGTATAAGTGACGTTGAAGCTGTCAGATTAAAATAAAAACACAAGTGGTTCTCGAACCTCCCTTGGGGAAAGAAACCTGCTGCCCTTACCTGACCTGACCTAAAGTTAGATTAGATTCCCTACAGTATGGAAACAGGCCCGTCGGCCCAACAAGTCCACACCGACCCTCCAAAGAGTAACCCACCCGGACTCATTTCCCTGCTTTTACCTTTGACTAATGCACCTAACACTACGGGCAATTTAGCATGGCCAATTCACCTAACCTGCACATCCTTCTTGGGCTGTGGGAGGAAACCGGTGCACCTGGAGGAAACCCATGCAGACGTGGGGAGAATGTGCAAACTCCACACAGACAATTGTCCAAGTCGGATCCTTGATGCTGTGAGGCAGCAGTGCTAACCACTGAGCCACTGTGCTGCCTCCTGTGGAGAAAGAGAGGACTGCAGATGCTGGAGAATCAGTCAAAAAGAGTAGCGCTTCAAAAGCGCAGCATCTCTGGAGCAGGAGAGTTCATGTTTCAGGCATAAGTCCTTCATCAGGAACAACAAAGGGCTTATGCCCAAAACATCGACTCTCCTGCTCTTTGGATGCTGCCTGACCTGCTGTGCTTTTCCAGCGCCACCCTTTTCGACTTTGATCTAAATGTGGGATGATTCTTACTGTCCTCAGAACTGCCCCCTGCAATGGTCGAGCAAGTCAATCCATACCTTCTCAGAGAAAGTAATGGTAGGAATAAATGCCAATCTTGTCCATTATGCCAGCAACTCAACAATGAATCATTTCTAAAACCGTGATATGTCCGGTTTGATTTCAAATGCAGTGCTTAGAGTTTGCTAACCATTTACCATAACTACCACATACACGATGGCCTAAAGCAGATTATACAAAAATGGAACTTATAACCCCAAAACTAAAGTGTTTACTTACTTGTAAACTGTTTAATCTGCTCAAAAACTCAGAAAGCCAATACTTTAATCTTAAAAGTGCAAATAGCAATCAACCATTGTGCAATATCCTTTCATGAGACATCTGCACTGACCTGAAAAACTATTTCGTACAGAGAGAACCTTGTAATATTTAACACAAATACTTAAAACTAGAAAGTGTGTATTCAATGTACTGTTCTCCAGGATGCTGATGAAAGCTTTGGTGTATCTTTTTACACGCATCAGCTCACAGCTCAAAAGGAGGCAAAAAGAGTTGCTGACAAAGAGAGTAAGACAACATGAGGGACGCACAGAAAATAAATGTAAATAGTCTGTAATATCAATGCAATTTCTACAGCTGGCATTCTTCCTATGGTAAGCAAAATGAGCGTATATTACCTCACAGATAAATAAAGGCAGCTGTTGTTGGGTTAAAGCAAGAAAGTACATTCACTTAAACACAGAAGACCAGACTTACATAACATTTATTCTGGTCATCTATCTTTTGATTAAATGATATAAACTTTGCAACGTATTGTGACTGCCAGTCAAAGTTGTGCACTCTTTAAAGCAAGACAATCCTATAACTGAAACAAAATTATGATCAGATATTTTAAAGTAGGCATGGTTCTGATTTTTAAAACAATGACAATGTCCAAAACATTGTGTTCCTATTTTCCAATGGTCGATCAATAACGTAAACATCATTTCAGTATTTTTCAAACTTCATTAGGCTAGACGTCAACCAGAAAATACCTTTGAATAGTATTATTTGACGAAATTAGTTATTTCATTTAAATTCATTGCTTAAGTGTGTTGAGATCATGAATGGAATTCTGTTAAGGAGAATTTTGTAGACAATAGGTGACTGAGTTTAACCGCTTTCATGGGCATCTCTGCGATCCTTCTACAAGTTCAAAAAATTCCAGTGTATTTTGGAAGAGTGTTATACCAGAAGTATATATGTCACCAAGGTGCTGTGTCACTGCAAAGGGGCAATAACTGCACCTGAGGCCAGACACAGCTTGTCATCGAATACAAGGTGAGGCAGCAGAGAGAAAGGAAGACTGATGATAGCAATGACAGTGATTTCACAGTCCTCATACCAGCAACAGACAAGTGCAAGAAAACTTCTGTAGCCCCAGTGCTCATCCATTTTTTTGTCTACTTTATTACTGGCATCTGTGTTCGGCTTTTTTCTTTTCTTTCAAAGTTAAAACAATACCACATAAACAAAAGATTCCACCACTTAAAGTCACAAAGAATGTCCTTGCACTCCCTGGTGTTATCACTGAAGCTTGGCTACATGAAAGATGATATTGTTCTTTAGGAAAGGAAAATCATATATTTAGTCTTTATTTTTCTTTGTAATTTTTTTTCCATGAGAGCAACTATATTTAGTATCACAATGATGTGCAAGTGCTGGTATAGGTAAGGTTGTTTATTGTAATTCTTTCAATAAACATATGCTTCCATTTAAAAATGAAACTCAGTTTTACTCCTCTCTTGACATGTTATCACCACATTACTCTGGAAAAAGATTCTACCAGTGCTGATTACATCAATTTCTTGTCCATTTAGACACTTTTCATTTCTTCTTTGGGAGCACTAGTGGTTATGGGACTGGAGGATAACAATACAACATCAATATAAAATAATCAATATAAAAAGACCCACATCACCTTCTCAGAGTAACTAATGATGGGAATAAATGTCAATCTCGCCCATTATGCATGCATCTCAGCAATAAATTATTTCTAATACCTTGTTATCAATCTAGAAGATACGTAGAATTAAAATCTAATCATGAAAAGTTGTGAATCAACTTTAAATCTGGCAGTTCATGGGATGTATCAGAAAATAATAATAAAGATTTTAGTATTGCTATAAAAGAATCATTTTACACTTATGTCCCTGAAAGAAATGATTTGCAAGCATGATCCAGACTTTCTAGTCACCATTTCAACACAATATTTTGTACCCATACCCACTTGTTCTGTTGCTGGCCTGCTGCAGTGTTCAGTGAAACCAAATGCAAACTGTAGGAACAGCGCTACATTTATCAATTAGGCACTTGATAATCTTCCGGACTGAGCATTGTGTTCAACAACTTTAGACGGTGAACTCTGTCCACACTTCTGTTTATCCAGTATCTGTATCTTTTAATTTGTTTTTTGCTTTCAGTCATTTTGCTATGAACATCAATTCTGAACCAATGTTTTGTTGCTTCATTGCAGCCATTACCACTCCCTTTGCCTTTTATTCCATAGCATCTTTGATCTCGAACCACCCTCAACCTTTAACCTTTCCCTACAACTTCCTTTTGTTCCATTTACCGCTCACCTTTTTGTGACGGCATAAATCCCATCACATTTCCACCTCTCTTCAGTTCTGAAAAAAACCTACTTGAGATGTTAGTCCTGTTTCTCTCTTTACAGATTTTGCCAGATGTGTTGAACTTCTCCAACATTTTCTGGTTTTAATAAAATAATCTGCCAAATCTACACCGTCTACACGAACTTGAGTCAAACTATGCTATTGATTCTGAATGCCCTCTGGGTGACTGGGAATGTGAAATAGCCTGCCAGGTTTCCAATATTCTCAAAATAAGTTGTTACATTTCTAACCTGGACAATGAGGCAGGTTTCCCTGGATTTATTTAATCAATTCTACCCATTATCACAAAATTGGTCATATTTAAGGAAACAGGCTTTAATTTGTTTGCTAATATTTTATATGATTGAAAACTCATATGATCATTTGATTGCACTAATCCAGGCAGCAGAAATGCCCCATTGTTGGATGGTGGGGGGAGTAGGTGGTAAACATTGTCAGATGATGGGGGTAAAGAGTTTGGAAGGGTGGTGAACTTTGTTAGGGGACGGGGGATTGAGCATTGTCAGGATAGGGTCAGGAGAGGTACAGAGCTGTACTGCTGTTTGTATTGCAATACTTTAAGACTTCTGATCTTCAAGTTGAGCTCCCAAGCGGTCTTTACACCTGCTAGGAATAGCTCTCATAAATCTGTGTGAAAAGCAGAATATGTATTGAGCCAGGTCTGTGTGGATAGGATCCACCTCATCCCATTGTTGCAGGGAATCGTGTAGCAGTCCAGGAAGTGTGGAGCCAGCGAACAGAAGTTTTCACATCCCACATGAGAGTGTGTACATAACTGCAATCACACTGATGCTGAAATGCATCAACTGCATTTGCCTTATACCTTTTCAGAGTAATCCGAGCTAAACTCAAGACCAAAGGTAATCACCTTTGAACACAACATTTCGTGAGTTTGCACAGTATGCAGCAAGGAAATGATCTGATCATTGTAACCATTAAAATAATTTTGATGTGTCCTATTTTAGCATTATGTTATCGTAGAATTATTGCAAGGAGGAAAGAAGCCATTTAGCCCATTGGGTTCACACTGACCCTCTAAAGAGCATCCTATCCTAGACCCATACCCCCACATTTAGCACAACCAATCCAACTATCCTGCACATCTTTGGACTGTGGGAGGAAACTGGAGCACATGGAGGAAACACATGCAGACATGGGGAGAATGTGCAAATTCCATATAGACAGTCACCCAAAGCTGGAATTGAACTTGAGTCCCTGGTGCTGTAAGGTAGCAGTGCTAACCATTGAACCACCTTGCTACCTATGATAACCAAAAGCTCAGGCCTCATTGACAAGGTTGCTGATTAAGTGTGGTGCTGGAAAAGTGCAGCAGGCCAGGCAGCATCCGAGGAGCAGGAGAATCGACGTTTCGGGCATAAGCCCTTTTTCAGGAATGAAGCTGGTGTGCCAAGCGAGCTGAGATAAAAGGTGGTGGGGAGGGTATTTGGGGGAGGGGCGCTGGGAATACGATAGGTGGAAGGAGGTGAGGGTGAGGGTGATAGGCCGGAGAGGGGGTGGGAGTGGAGAGGTCGGGAAGAAGATTGCAGGTCAAGTCCTAGGCGGAAGATGAGGCAGTCTTCCTCCAGGCGTCGTGTGGCCAGGAATCTGGTGATGGAGGAGGCCAAGGACCTGTATGTCCTTGGCGGAGTGGGACGGGGAGTTAAAGTGTTCAGCCACGGGGCGGTTGGGTTGGTTGGTGCGGGTGTCCCAGAGGTGTTCCCTGAAACGTTCCGCAAGTAGGCGGCCTGTGTCCCCAATGTAGGGGAGACCACATTGGGTGCAGCGGATACAGTAAATGATGTGTGTGGAGGTGCAGGTGAATTTGCGACGGATATGGAAGGATCCATTGAGGCCTTGGAGGGAGGTGAGGGGGGAGGTATGAGCGCAAGTTTTGAACATCGTGCGGTTGCAGGGGAAGTGCCAGGAGTGGAGGTTGGGTTGGTGGGGGTGTAGACCTGACGAGGGAGTCGTGGAGGGAGTGGTCTCTCCGGAACGCTGATAGGGGTGGGGAGGGAAATATATTCCTGGTGGGGGGGTCTGTTTGGAGGTGGCGGAAATGACGGGCTGAAGAAGGGCTTATGCCCAAAACGTCGATTCTCCTGCTGCTCGAATGCTGTCTGTTCTGCTGCGCTTTTCCAGCACCACACTTTTCAACTCTGGTCTCCAGCATCTGCAGTCCTCACTTTCTCCTCAAGGTTGCTGATAAGATCAATTTTACAGTGTGTGAAAGTGAACAAATCTCAATGTGTGTAATACCAGTGAAGGTAGGCTTGTAGTGGGCAGTAACAGTAAATTCCCTGGTCAATTTCTCAAACAGGACATCAAGGGAATGGATCTCATTTGACTGATCCATTTTAAACAGCGGTTTGAGCACAGGATCGAGGTCATCAGGCCACAATGGAAATTCTTACATGGCAGCTGCAGAATTGAACATAGAGCAAAGATATCATCTGTGTATTAGAAGTATGAAAGAAGGACATGGAATATACTCTTTTAAATGGCAGGCTAAGTCTTAATCAGTAACAGAAAATGAACTATAGCAAGCATGGAGTCATTCTTCCAGAATTTAATTATCATTAGAGACAAATAAAGAATGTTTACTTTTACTACCTGCCTCTTTTCTCAGCAATATTCAAGAATTCTGTTTTAACTATCTGGATTAACTAGCTGTTCCATAAGTAACTTGCTTTTCAGTTTGCTTTTATTTTCAAAAAATAGATGTGTGTAGTATCTGTCCTCCATATAATGATCTTTCAGTGTAATGAACAATGCACAGAACTTGGCTAACTTTGAGTACGTATAAACAACTTGCTGTGGTTCTGTTCGCCGAGCTGGAAGTTTTTGTTGCAAACGTTTCGTCCCCTGTCTAGGTGACATCCTCAGTGCTTGAGAGCCTCCTGTGAAGCGCTTCTGTGGTGTTTCCTCTGGCATTTATAGTGGCCTGTCCCTGCCGCTTCCGGTTGTCAGTTTCAGCTGTCCGCTGTAGTGGCCGTTATATTGGGTCCAGGTCTATGTGTTTGTTGCGCTTCACAGGAGCGCTTCACAGGAGGCTCTCAAGCACTGAGGATGTCACCTAGACAGGGGACGAAACGTTTGCAACAAAAACTTCCAGCTTGGCGAACAGAACCACAGCAACGAGCACCCGAGCTACAAATCTTCTCACAAACTTTGAGTATAAACAACTTATTTGGCAATGTTAAAAAAATTATTCTTGCTTGCATATTATTTGAGATTTATCTAGTAAAATACAGACATATTGAAAACATGTCTCAACACAACTACATTACAGAAACTCAATCAAAAGTAAGGTGTTCACCTTTCTTAAACAATGGAAAGTTATGAAAGTTGTTCAAAAACCGTCAACAAATAATATTCAAAATAAAGTACTGAATCAGAATCACTGTAAAAATAAAATGAGATTACCAATATTCACATCTCTTTCTGTATAAATTGCCTGGTGAGCATAAGTGGGCATTTACATAGAAAAAAACATTTTGCTGTTAGTTAAAGGGAAATATTTTATTCCCTGCCCCACCCTTACTGCCTGATTCCCCAATCAAATATGGCATCATATTCCTGTCCTAATGTTACAGGCATGGATTGAAATCACTACAGAAGATTAGGACTTGCTGATTTCAGTTTAAGAACCCTTTTAAATGGTAGAATAAATCTTAATTATTAACAAGCTTAAAAATCACACCACACTAGATTATAGTCCAACAGGTTTATTTGGAAGCACTAGCTTTCTAAGCGGACAACCACCTGACGAAGGAGCAGCACTCTGAAAGCTAGCACTTCCAAATAAACCTGTTGGACTATAACCTGGTGTGATGTGATTTTTAACTTTGTACACCCCAGTTCCACACCGGCATCTCCAAATCATTAATAACAAGCACCCTCTCTGACTTTGACAAGTATCTTTAGCATGTAGAGATTCTCATTCTTCTAGATTTTGATTATCACCAGAGATTTAGAACAAATAAATAACATTTTTCTTCCTCTTCTTTTTTTCTACCTCTCATAAGCCAATCTTGTTTTTGCGACTGGATACAGTAAATAGCAAAAGCTAGAATGGCAGAATACATCATCACATTGATTACAGTATGAGAGAAGGGAGTAGGCAAAGTAGCCAGAAATCATACTTTTGGCCTATAACATATAGACCTTGTTTTATTATCTTGGTTCTCACAAATTAAAAACATACAAATGACTAAAATACATATGGATAGAAGTACTGTAAACAGCAATGCTGGAGTTTCTCGTGTGTTCAGGAAAATGTTCCAGATCAGTTTTTACTAAATCAAAAAGAAAGGAAGTACTACTGGATCTAAGTAAGAATGTAAAAAACATAGGAGCAGGACTAGGTCAATTAGCCCATCAGGTCTGCTTCACCACTCTGTAAGGTCATGGCTGATTTGATCATTCTCAATCCCCTTTCCTTCTCCTTTTCTCCATAACCCTTGATTCCCTTACTGCTTAGAAATCTGTCTGTTTCAGATTTGAATTTACTCAACGGCCCAGCCGTGACAGCCCCCTGTGGTAAATGATTCAAGAAGTTCACTACCCTTTGTGAGAAGAATGTCCTGCTCAGCTGTTTTGAATGTATGACTCTTTACTCTGAGATTATACTCTCTGGTCCTAACCTCTCCCAAAAGGAGAAGCAACTTCTCTCCATGTACTCTGTCAAGCCCCCTAACAAACCTACATGTTTCAATATGGTCTCCTCTCATTCTTTGAAATTCAAATGAATGGAAGTCCAAACTACTCAACACCTCCTCATAATCAAATCCCTCCACATCCAGAATCATCAAGTGAGCGTTCTCTGGGTTACCTCCAGTGCTAATATATCTCTCTTTAGTTAAGAAAATCAAACTGTTCACAGCTTTCTATGAGTGATCTGAACAGTGGCTTGTACAGTTTTATCATGAACTATTTTTATTCTCCATTCTCTTTGAAAGGACCAACAGTTCCCATTTGCCTTCCCTATTATCTGCTGAACCTGGAGGCTAACTTTATGTGATTCATGTAAATGAGCCCCAAAATACCTCTGTCCTCGCTTTCTGCAGTCTTACCCCAATTTTAATAATTTTCAGATCTTCTACTCTGTAATGCACAACATCACATTTTCCCACATCTGCCAAGTTTTCGCCAACCCATTAATCTCTCTGTAACCTTCTGTAGATCCCTTGTGTCATCCTCACCACTTGCCTTCCTATCTATGTTAGTGATGTCTACAAACTTGGTAAAATGTCATTAGGGGAACACATAGGGGACAGTAATCATAATACCATTGATTAGCTCCGAGAAAGGAGAGAGAGAGTAAAGAGAAGATTGTTGTGGCGAACATGGTTGTTGTGGTGTACACAGACTTCCAAGAGGTGTTTAGTAAAGTGTTATGTAATAGGGGTGTCAGCGATGTGGAATCCATGAAATAAAAGGCATAGTTGACAGTATGGATACACAAGGTTGAACGAATGACAGGAAGCAAAGAGAAGTCTTGAAAGGTTGGTTTTCAGACTGAAAGAAGGTATTAAGTGGGGTTCATCAACAGTCATTATTATCTCTATTTAATCAGTACTAATGGTCTAGACTTTTGTGTACAGGGCACAGTTTCAGAATTTGTAGATAATACAAGACTTGGAAGATTTGTAAAATGTCAGCAGGTTGGTGATAAATTTCAACAGAACATAGAAAGCTGTTGCAATGGGCAGAGGCATAGGAAGTACTTAAATTCAGAAAAGTGTGAAACAATTTGCTTTGGTAGGAAGATCAAGGAGAGGAGATAAAAACTAAAGGATATACTTCAAAAGGCAGTGCAGGAACAGAGGGACCTGGGGATATACTCTATGTTCTCAAATCACTGAAGGTTGAAGGATAGCTCAAGGTTTATGAAGTCGACAGGATCCCTGGGTTTATGAGAGTCATTGTGTATAAAAGCAAGGATAGTATGACAAATCTTTCTAAAACATGGATTCAGTCTCAACTGGAGCATTTTGTCCAATTCAGGGCATCACATATTAGGAAGGGTTTGAAAGCATTAGAAAGAATGCAGAAAAGATGCACAAGAATGAGTCACATAGAGTCATAGAGAATTACAGTATGGAAACAGACTCTTCGGTTCAACTTGTCAATGCTGACCAGATACCCTAAAATTGTACCAGGAATTTCTTTTATGTGGTGAAGTTAGGGTTGTTTTTCTTGAAGAAGAGGAAGTTAAGAGAGGGGATTTGAGAGCTGCATTCAAAATCATGAGGTGTTTGAGTGGAGTGTTTAGGAAGAAGCTGTTTCCTGTTTTGGAAAGGTCAATAATCAAAGAATACTAATTTGAGATGATTAACAAAGGAAACAGAGATGACATGAAGATAAAATTTTTTAAACAGTGAGTGATTGGGATTTGGAATGCACTGCTTGAAAGTGTGGAGGAGGCAGGTTCAAACTTGGCATTTGAAAGATAATTGGGTAATTATCAGAACGGAAGCAAAATATTGCAGGGCTAAGGGGAAAAGGCAGCTACTGGTGCTATCTGAATAGCACTGACAGAAAGCTTTATAGGCTCCTTCTGTGCTGTAATGATTCAATTATTCCATGATCACAATGCGTAACAATTTGAGAAAGTGGAGGAAACTGTCTCTTTGCCTAATTTTAGAAGGTGACTTGAAGGAGGAGCAAGAGGTTGAACGTTTTTTTTTGCTACCAGCATACTTCATATCCACGTCAGCCAGAACGCAAGTATCAGTGAGATAATAATCTCTAACCATATTAACCTTGCTGCAACTATGCAGGTTGAGTGTGGAAGATTATAGCATTGGCTTATCAAAGGAATAATTCAGTTTCAGTTCTGATAAAAAGTTATTGAATTAAATATCCGGGGACAATTTTAACTTGGTAATGCGCTAGGACAGGATGAGCTCAATAAAGCTTGTGGAGAACCTAGAAGTTTCCGGACTATTTTTGTTAGTGGCTTGTAAATTCAGCCACTGTACTTGTATCTGATGTCCAGTTGCCCAAGTAATTAGCACACATCAAAGTAACATTGACCCTTATGAATCTATTTCTGTTGAGTTATTGGAAGGTACACTTTGAAGAAGATAGTTGAATGTTTGTCTAGCTTGTGGCACGGTGAGTCCCTGCCTCTGATTCAGAAGTTCCAGGTTATGAAACTGGACAAGGAAAGTGTGTTCATAATGTGACTAAGCAGGTTGAGTATCTAACTGCGAATCTTTCAACATGTACCAATGAGCAGGAGACATTCTAGCACACCTCCATGTGATGGTTAGGAAGATTGCAGATTCTTACCATTACTATCCATGGCTCCAGAATACAACAGCTCACACTCACTGACTGAAATCTAACACATCATCAGTGTGGAAAGTCGATGAAATTGCAATTACAGATCCTTAAAGTGTAAGGACAATGCTCAGATGAACTGCACAAATGTGTGACACACAGCAATCTAGGTGAACATTGCACAGGCATACCATGCAAAACAATTTAAAGGGACTGAACATTGAAGAAACTGTTTGAACATTGTAAAGCTACACTTTACATAAATTCTTCAGCAATGATGCTACATTGTGTGAGGGAAGTTCTCTGTGTTCATGACAGCAGAAAAAGTCTGCTTAAGAGAACAAGAAGATGTAGCTGGAGTTTGCACAGGATCCACATGGGCTTCTGCTCCTAGATACTATGCTGGAAGAGATTTTATGATCTGATCAGGTCCAGAATTGTGAGTGTAAAGCCACTGTCTATTAAATCCTGATGTACGCCTAACACAAGATCCTCATTCCGCATTCCCAAGTCTACTCCAGTTTTATTTAATTCACTCATGGAATGTGGACATCATGGTTGGCCAGTATTTACTTTCCAACCATAGTTGCCCTTGAGAAGGTGGTGGTGAGCTGTTACCTTGAACTGTAGCATTCCATGTGCTGTAGATTAATTCACAATCCCCTCAGGGAGGGAATTAGGACTCTGCAAGGTTGAAAGGGCTGTTTCTGCCATTGTCATTTCAGGTACCTATGTCAGTGCCAGATGGTCCATCTGGTTATATTTCTTTGTTGAGACTTCATAGTGATTGATACAACTGAATGTCTCACTAGGCCTGATGAAGGGCTTTTGCCCGAAACATCAATTTTCCTGCTCCTTGGATGCTGCCTGACTTGCTGTGCTTTTGCAGCACCACTCTAATCCAGTCTCGGGTTTCCAGCATCTGCAATCCTCGTTCTTACCTATCTGAATGTCACACTAGGCCATTTCAGAGACCAGTTGAAAGTCCACCACATTGCTGTGGGTCTGGAGTCACAGGCCTACTGAGAATGGCAGATTTCCTTCCCAAAAGAAAATTAGTGAGCCAAATGGTTTTCCTGACAATGGACAACAGGTTCATGGTCACAAGTAGCTTCTTAATTCCAGATTGTTTAAAATTGAATTCAAATTCTACCATCTGCTGTGCTAGGATTCATACCTGAGTCCCCAGAACATTAGGTGAGTATCTGAATTAATAATTTACTGATATTATCCCTAGGCCATCATCACCCCATATCATTCCTCATGCCTGCCTACCTTATAGGTGCATTCACCCCTTGCTGTCCATCCCCCTCTTCACATCTACATATACACCAACACCTCATTTTAATGCACCCCTCAAATAAACACTCATCTGTTTAGGGAAAACATTGTTACTCTCTTTCCTAACTCTCTTTTTTCAACTACCGCTTCCATCTCTACCACAGGGGAACAGGGTGCAGTACAGTATCAGTTTCAGAAGAGGGGGTTCTGGAGATGGTTGAATCTTGGCAATGTCTGTCCATTGGAGCTGAGGAGATGGGAACCTGGTGACAGCTGTAAACTCACAGTGCGAAGCCACAAAAAATACTCACTCATGGTGACTTGAGTTAGTGCCCATGGATATATGATGATTGACATACACCTTAACTTAACAATTCTACTTAATGTCTTTCATCTCCTAAAGGCCAGTCAAGTGTTCTATCCCCAGGAAGAACTCATCAAAACTCTCCCAACACAGCTTGATGTGACCAGGAAGCCCGGTACGTGGGTCTCACAGGATTACTGAGCAAGACATGGTGCTGGAGACAAGGAACAGCAGTGGACAATTCCCATCAGAGGACACTTGACACTCCAAATTCCACTCAGGAATAGGACTCTGGAGCTGTTTTTAAGGGACCCTCTGTGAAGAGGATAATTCTGGAGCAGTATCACAAAGGAGATGAAACAGCTGGCAGCCTTTGCATCTACAGTGTATAAGCGTGTGGAGAGTTTGACAGTGTCTGCATCAAGGGTGAGTGCCAGCAAGACTCAGGTCTTAATGATGATATCTTCATCCAAGGAAAATGGCCACCTGTGTGGAACATCAAACACAGCAATCACATTGCAAGCCTTCAACAAATCTTGCAATCTTTCAACTTGAATGGAAAGTGAGCATTGGTCCTTAAAGAGCTACTGAAGTGTGGCAAAATGCTCACCAACTTATGGGTGGTCGGGTAATAAAAGGGGACTTGGATGTGGGAACTTGGCTCAGCTTCAGGCACCCATCATAGCCCCTCACTCCCAACCCATTCAGAATCCAACACCTTGCCTCCTGGCCTCATGGCCAACTTTGCCTTTGATCAGATACCTCTTGGCAGTCTTTGGCCCTGAGCACAAGAGCACTTGAGCAGTCAGAGCTGAATCTCAATAACCTGCCTCCACCTGTGTTGATGTCTCAGGGATTACCACAAAGGAATAGTAACAAAACTAAGAATAACAATTTGTAGTTTTACATGGATGTGTTAGATATTTGTTAAATTGTCAAATCTCTGTTCAACTCTTCACAATGTGGCAGATGTCTGGAACATGCTGCCAGAGGAGGTGGTAGACAAAAAAAAACTGCAGATGCTGGAATCCAAAGTAGACAGGCAGGAGGCTGGAAGAACTCAACAAGCCAGGCAGGAAGAACACAGCAAGCCACCCACCCCAGTCCTGAAGAAGGGTTATACCCGAAACGTCAAATTTCTCCACCTCCTGATGCATCACACAAACTAATCTTCCATCCATTGACTCCATCTACACTTCTCACTGCCTTGGTAAGGCAGCCATAATCAAAGACCCTCTCTGACACTGGTTCTGATCTCTTCCAACTTCTTCTGCTGAACAGAAGATACAAAAGCTTAACTACATTCCAACAGATTAAAGAATAGCATCTTTCCTGCTATTATTAGACTTCTGAATGGACCTCTTAAGTTTAGTTTAATGTTGATCTCACTGTTTATGCACCTTCTCTGCAGTCGTCACGTTGTATTCTTTGCCCCGTTCCATTACCCTAATGCACTTTGTATGGCATGATCTGCCTGTATTACATGCAAAACAAATTTTTTCACAGTACCTAGGTACATGTGACAATCATAAATCAAATCAAATCTAATCAAATCGAATCAAATCATGTCCCACTCTGGATTATCCAATAATGTCACGAGGTACAGAGGCTGAAATTACTTTCAGCTACATTGTGGGCACACTGAAGACATTGGCTCAGATCTTCTGAAGAGTAGAAATTATTGTTAGATTGCCATTCTACTTGAATTTTCTCCTGCATTGATCCCACTCTGCATTTGATGCCAGATCTTCCAAGCTGGTCTTCAGAAATGTGGAGTGCAGCAATTGTCCAGGTGCTCCATTACAGAATTGAAATGCAGGGGGGGAAAGACACAACACTCCCCTCCTTATTACAACACTAGCTGTTATATGGTAAAATTTAATGTTAGTGACTGAGGGAGCTGATGAATTTTAGTGACTGAGGGAGTGGATGAATGTTAGTGAATAGGGAGTGCAGAGTTGGGTAGAATATCTTGTGAACTGGTAGGTGGGTGGGTAGAAGACCTGGCCCTTTGTGTTTGCTCAGGATCGATCACTGATTTGGGGCTAAACTTGTTGAGTAGCAGGATCTGTGTGGGATAGTCAAGTCAGAGGGTAATATGGTCTGGAAGGGAAGTCAAGAGGTGGTGCCTGGTGGGGTAGTAAGGTTGTCAAGGAGAAACTTGGTTGTTAGGATTTGAGGTTAGGGGGAGTTAGTCAGGTTGGATTGAATTGGAAGGAACCCTTGGAGTGGGGGAGGATTTCAGAGGGAAGGTTAGTTGGGGACTGTCAGGGTAAGTCATGGGATTAGCAAGAGTGATTAGTGGGGGGGGTGGAGGAGGGTTAATCAAGAAATGGTAGACAGAAAAATCTAAGACTAGCTCAGAGTCAGAGACATTTGTTGGTGGTTGCATAGGGCAAGGCAATTGCATGTTAGAAGTATAAGCTTCCCAAGCAATCCACATGGAGGTCATAAGAACATAAGAACTAGGAGTAGGAGGAGACAATTCAACCCCTCGAGATGACTCCACTATTCAATATAATCATGGCTGATGTCATCTCAGATTCAATTCCATTTTCTTTCCATTCCCCATTATCCTTCGAACCATGAATAATTGAAAATCTGCCTATCTCTTCTGTAAATTTACTCAATGTCCTGGCATCCACCTCACTCTGGGATAATAAATTTCAAAATCTATGACTCTTTGAAAGAAATAATTTCTCCTCATCTCTGTTTTTAATCTGTTACCACGTATTCTAAAACTATGACCTTTTGTTCCAGATTGCCCCACAAGAGGAAACATCTTTTCAATTTCACCTTTGTCAATCCCCTTTAGCATCTTATATACCTCAATTAGATCTCCTCACATTCTCCTAAACTACAAACAGTGGAAGTCTAAACAGCTCAATCTCTCTTCATAAAACAGACCCCTTATTTTTGTAATCAATCTCGTAACCCTTGTCAGAACTGCCTTCAATACAAATACATTCCTCCTCAACTAAAGGTACCAAATTATACCCAATACCCTAGGTGGGGTTTCACCAATGCCTTATACAGTTCTAGCAATAACTGTACACTTATGTTTATACACCATTCCTTTACCAATAAAAGCCAAAATTCCATTTGTCTTCCTTATTACCTGCTGTGCCTGCTACTTTTCCAACTCAAATGCTGCGAGGCATATTGCAACCTTCTCCAAGATCCATAACAGCAAAGAAATAGGAGCAGGAGTAGGCCATTCAGCTCGCCAAGTCTACATTCATTAAGATCATGGGTGATCTGATTGTGGCATCAACTCCACTTTACTGCCTATTCCCCATATGTCTGACTCTGTTATCAATCAAAAATCTGTCTAAATCAGTCTTGAATTCAATCAAGAATCAAATTCTGCTGTTCTCACAGGAAAGGGATTCTAAAGATTAATAACCCTCTGAGTGGAATGGTTCCCCTTCATCTCCATCTTAAAAAAGGTGTTTTGTTTATTAACTCTGTCCTTATTCCTAGATTCTCCAGCATTGTCCCTGCATTCACTCTGTCAAGCCCTCACTCAATTTCAAACATGTCAATAAAATCCCATCTCGTTTTTAGAAATACAAAAGAAAATTGGTCCAACGTGCTCAACTTTTCTTTTAACGCAAGAGTGAGCTGAATGTTTTTGCCAACTTTCTTTGGCACCTGGCCCACTAGTGTGTTACAAAAACTAAAACTTTCATCAGATCCTATGAAATTGCTGCTGGAAAATCTCAGCAGGTCTGGCAGCATCTGTGGAGAGAAATGAGAGTTAATATTTTGGGTCCAGTGACCTTTCTTCAGAACTGATGGTAGCTAGTAAAAGGATGGTTTTATACAGAAGATGGAGAGAGGGGAGAAAAGAAGAGGCAATAAATGATAGATGGAGGTAGAGTCCAAAGAGAGAGAAAAATTTGAGAAGATTTGTAGCTCAGGTTGAGTTTTTACGTGTAGGTTTTGTCACCATACTAGGTAACATGTTCAGACAGTCTCTGGACGAAGCACTGCTGATGATTCCTGCTTTCTATTTTTATGTTTGGGTTTCTTTGGGTTGGTAATATAATTTCCTGTGGTGATGTCATTTCTAATGGTGATGTCATTTTCTGTCCTTTTTCTCAGGGGGTGGTAAATCAGGTTTAAGTCAATGTGCTTTTTGATAGAGTTCCAGTTTGGATGCCGTGCTTCTAGAAATTCTTGTGCATGTCTCTGTTTAGCTTGTCCTAGGATGGATGTGTTGACCCAGTTGAAGTGGTGTCCTTCCTCATTTGTATGTAAGGATACTAGTCAGAGAGGGTCATGTCGTTTTGTGGCTAGCTGGTGTTCATGTATCCTGATGGCTAGTTTTCTGCCTGTTTGTCCAATGTAGTGTTTGTTACAGTCCTTGCAAGGTATTTTGTAAATGACATTAGTTTTGCTTGTGGTCTGTATAGGGACTTTCAAGTACATTAGCTGTTGTTTTATTGTGTCGGTGGGTTTGTGGGCTAACATGAAGGAAATAGGAAATGACATCACCACAGGAAATGACATCACCAACCCAAAGAAACCCAAACATATAAATAGAAAGCAGGAATCATCAGCAGTGCTTTGTCCGGGGGCTAACTGAAGATATTACCTAGTATGGTGACGAAACGTCTGAAAATAAACCTTCCAGCTCAGTGAGCAAACCTACATCCAGCGAGAAAAACTGTTGAACAGACAAGGGAATTAAAGGTCAGTCTGGGGGGGTGGAATGAATAGCTGCTAATGGAGACTATTAGTAGCTGACAATGGGTAGGGTGTATTAATAGTTCATGTGATGGCAAGGCTTGGTGTATGTGGGTAGGGGAAAACATGGCGAAAGATGCTCCAGCCCTAAAATTGTTGAACTTGATATTAAGTCCAGAAGGCTGCAGGGTTCCCAAGCAGAAAATGAGGTTCTGTTCTTCCAGCTTGCACTGAGCTTCACTGGAGCTCTCCAGAAAGTCCAAGATTGAGATGTTGGCCAGAGAACACAGTGGTATGTTCAAGTAGCAACAAATGGAAGCTCAGGTTCATTTTTGCAGACAGAGCAGTCCAAATCCTTCCAATCTCTGTAAGTTCCTTCTGTCCGACAACTCCCCGGGCATTCTGCATTCCTCCAACTATGGCTACTGTGCAAACCAATTCCTTCTCCCCACTACTGACAGCTATGGCTCTGGAATGCCCTTCCTGAAATGAATTGCCTCACCAGCCACTTCCCTTCTTTTTAAGATGCTTCTTCAAAACCTACTCTTGGTTTTTCAATCCTGTGAAATTATTGTGGAATGCTTTACTACAGAAGGTTGTGGAGGCCATGTTGCTGAATATATTCAAGACAGAGGTGGATACATTTTCAGATCTTAAAGGCCTCAAGGATTATGGGAGAATACAGAAATATGGCATTGAGGTAGAGGATAAGCCATGATCATATTGAATGGTGGATAAGGCTTGGGAGGCTGAATAGCCCACACCTGCTCTCAGTTCCTGTGAAGGTGCTATCAAAATGGAGGTTGTTGTTTGAAACTGTACTTTTAGGCTAATAAACTCTGATCACTGAAGGAAATGAGGAACACAAGCGTACCTTTAAGCATATTAAAGTATTGTCCCCTATAAACAGGTGAAGGTCCAGCAGCCTGCCCAGGGACAGGTCATCCATGGAGAAAGTGAGGACTGCAGATGCTGGAGATCAGAGTGGAAAAGTGTGGCTCTGGAAAAGCCCAGCAGATCAGGCAGCATCCCAGGACATCCTGCTCCCTGAATGCTGCATGACCTGCTGTGCATTTCCAGCGCCACACTTTTTGACAAGTATCCATACTAACCAAGGTGGCTCCAATCCCCCATCAGCCAAATAGGACTATTAAATGTTTTTTATTTTCTCTTTTATCCCCTTACACCCACATTATCGCAGAACTATGGTAGTGCTTATATTTTCCCCAGCACCCATGTTGTGTGTGTGTGTGTAGGTGTGAGACACAGTGAAAGACAACAGGTGTACAAATCTTTGTTCAACTTTCACCACCGGGGTGAAAGAAAACATTGGAGTGGCCAGTGATAAGCAACGCCCTTCTCAAAGGGCAATGCTGTGTGATCAAAAAAGTGAAGGGAAGAGCAGGGATTAAATCAAAATAGAGTTGGAGGGGGAAATAAAGCACTCCACTCCCTGCGGTGCCCACCTCTCCCTGAACAGCTCCAGGGAGTTCCAAAGGGGGCTGTTAAGAATGATTGGGCCATGTCGCTATGGGCCAGTTGGTTGATTTAAAAACACTCAAAAACACCAATGATTTTTTTTATCCCTCTTTGCGCCAAACCTCAAGTCGGTCCCTTGTGAGTTGCTCATTGGACAGAGTGCTGAGCATATTTGCATGACATACCATAGAGTTGCTGTTCCGAGGAAAATTGCGGCTCCTCTTCTTGCAGTAGGTGACTCACCAGACTGCTGCTCCCTGTCGCTGGGAGTCTCAGTCATTCAGCTGGCGGACTGGGCAGTTGCTTCCTCAAAGCCGGCTGCAGTCAGGTAAAGCGAAACAACTCTTCTTCTGACTGAGTATCACAGCTTGGGTTATTTTCATTTATTATTCTGGAATTGATTTTTTTTCACAGCCAATTCATTGAATAATTGTTCAGATTGTGTTAACCCTCATCTTTCTAACTTTTATTTTATAATTTTTTTTTGGCTGAGGTGGTGATCACTTTAAACGTACCTGACTAAATTTCGTATGGCTTTCGTTTACCATTGGTTGCCACTCAGTAATTTTCTAGTGTGTGTAATTCGTTAGTGATTTAACTTTCTCTTTCTGGGGTGAGATTAAGTCACTGGCACGCAGGCAGATACAAAATTTGTGATTTCAGTCCATTTGGGAATGAAATTAAATTGAGCTGTGCTTAATATTATGCCACCTTCAGTTCTACACAATCCCTCAGCCTGGTATTCCCCTTGCACCTCACCTGGATTTTAGTGATGGGTTGACACATCTGTTTGGAGGATGCTACAAGGGAGGGAGAAAAGGTTTAGTCTATAATGTTTTTTTGTTTTCCTCTGCGCAGATAAACCATTTGTCTGAATTGTGCGCTCTGTTCCCAGCTATAACGTAAACGATTCCATGGAACAAGTCTTGTCAGCCTTGCAGAATTGACACTTATTTTCGATCTGCTTTTCAGAAGGGGAATTCAAAACTCTCTGCTAAACCGGTTTTGGGATTCTCGAAAGAGGTTAGCAGGAGGCTCTTCTTTCGAGTTTGCACCAGCCAAGAGGATGTTGAAAAGCGGGGAGCGTTGTTTCCCGGACTCCGAGTACATCTCTGCACTGGAATCGCCCATATCCTGGGACATCAACGACCCCAAACTGCCCCAGGTGAGCGGGTCTTACTCGGGACTGCTACTGGACCAGGATATTCCCCACAATATCAGCCACTTTACCTCAGAATGTTACCTGTAACCTTAACGTGCTTACTCCGATCTGAAACATGTACAATAAGGATCACTACATTACAGAGCGTACCAAGTGGAATTGATTTAAATTCTAGACATGAAACCATTTACTCACCACTTCAATGAGAAGTGATAGCCCCAGCTTAAGACTTTCAGATATAAAAACAGAAATTGCTGGAAATCCCAGCAGGCCGGTGGAGATAAAGCAGAGTTAACTTTTCGGATTCAGTGACCCTTCTTCAGATCACTTCCCCGTCTGGCTAAAGTCAACGTTCTGATATTTCTCTTTACAGTTGCGACCTGACCTGTTGAGTATTTCCAGCATTTGCTGTTTTAATTTCAGATACTCGACTTCCCTTTATTAATTTCATTGCATTGAACGGAACCATTGCCAGAACCTCTCGCACTTAGAAGATCTAAGTACAATTCGGAGTGTGCAAGGGGCAAGTATAGAGTCGCCGAAGGGTCTTGTAGAGCAGTGGTTGTGTCCCTACCCCTAGGTTAGAAGAGTTTGTGTTCAAAGCTCACTTTCCCCTGAGGTATACCACAACAAATCCGAATAGATTCGTTAAAACAAAAACCGAGAATCATTCGAAAGGCGCGTACCTACCTTAAGCATTACTCACTGAAGTGTTACCATTCTAGACCAAAATATTCTGTCCATTCCAAAGCGCATTCTTCCATCCTTTCCTTACTTTAAGTTGTGAAACCTGGCTTATGTTTCTCACAATCGTTTGTACATTATGTGAAAAGTTCGCCTGAAGAATATTTCGATTTATTTCTTGACCTAAGTGTCACAAAAGTGACAGCACAAAAATTATCTTCAGGGCAAACGGCAAATGCAGAACTTGTATTAGGTCGCTGACCCCCTCCAACCTTAAACAGACAAGTGATTGCTATTATAGTAATATTAATACAAGCCCGGCTTTATCTTACTGGGAACTAACTAGCTACATGTTTCCGAGCATGCTTCCTAGGAAAGCTGGGCTGAATGCTAATTGTTAGCTTGATTCGAGCGGTGGGAAACTACCTTGAAGCAGTTTTGATGGATGTCTCAGCTGCTATATGAATGCAAGTTTGTCCTTTGTTAATCTGGAATGCGTTAGCATTGTTTAGCCTTATATAAATTAATTCAGCTGCTCTCTGTCAGATACTCTACTTCTTGAAGCATTTCCCATTGATTACTGCACATTGTGCTTTAATACGGACTGTTAAAAGTAACCACAAAAGATGTTGATCAGTTATGTCTGCATCTGTTGAAAAAAGAAACGATATAAATTTAAGAATTTGTTTTTCAAATAACACCAGAGTCAGTACAGATAAAAATGGCCGAGTGATTTCCTGTTAAAGCATATTTTAAATACAATCCCAGCACCTGAAAATATGATAGTGTCCATTTATTACATTACAGTTTTGGATTGTTAACCAAACTGCTTTTTAATTATATTAAACAATTTATTGACTGCTCTCTGATTTACAATCTAAGATTTCGGTCAAGAGTATTATTCGTGAGGCAACGATTTTTGCTGCCGCAAATTATAATGTTTTGGTGCAGCTATATAAGTTGATAACTTTCATGACAACTGCTCTTCACCAAAATTATCTTTTAAAAAGCATCAAATTTTATTTTTGAATGAATTTGTCAAACGAGAGGCATGGTTATGACATTAGAGTCATTTCTGACATATTCATTTTCGCTGCAGATTGTGATTAAATGCGTATGTCTATATTTTTGTAAAACGAACTAAGTTTTATTCGTTGTTTAACTTCTCTTTAAAGGATGTGCATCAACTGGATCATTTCCAGGAATGGACGGATTCCTATGTTAAATTTATTTATAGTTCAGATGATAAAAATGCACAAAGACATCAGAGTGGATGGGCCATGAGGAATACCAACAACCACAACTGCCACATACTGAAGAAATCCTGTCTAGGAGTAGTGGTCTGCAGCAATGATTGCTCCCTGCATGATGGGAAAAAGATATATCAGAGACCCGCCATATGTGATAAGGCACGGCAGAAACAACAAAGTGAGTAGCACCTTATCAATTTTCTTTATCATTTCAATGGTTACTTCTATGGTTATTTTAAATTGTTTTCTCTTCCTTTTTCACTTTTGTGACAGAATAAAAGAAAACTTATGAAACTCATTATTCCTGTACTCAAAATGAAATTCTCCACTTTCACTGCTCCATTTGGGCAACTAGATACATCTAACACAGGAGGATTTTCAGCATATTTGATCATTTTAGAAGAATTTTTATACTAAGAGGAATCTACAGAGACACACAAAAAAGGATCAAATACACCAGAATAATGAGGCTTGGTTATACTTATCAGGAAAGGATGAATAAGCTGGGTCACTTTTCTTCTGAAGAGAGAAGGCTAAAGTGTGACTTAATACAGGTCGATAAAGTTCTAAATAAACTTTTATAATAGACACAGAGACAGTATTAAAAGAACAAGTCAGGCAGCAGCTGTAGAGAGAAACAGTTAACACTTTATGTCATTAAGCAAAACTGCGAAAGAGCTTTGACTTGTGGGCAAGTGAAAATCCAGAGGCCATCAATGTAAGACTGTCATCAAGAAGTTAAATAAGGAATTACTTAGAAAGTGTTTTATCTATAACACTGTGAGAATCTGGAATTCACCACCACAGGGAATGGTTCAGTGGTAAATAGTTCAGATACTTTTAAGGATATGAGGGAAAAGGGAATTAGAGGGCCATGCTGATAGTATTAGATAAGGAAGGATGGGAAGAGACTTGAGTAGAGCATAAATATCAATATGAAACAGTTGAGTTACATGTCCTATTTCTGTGCTCTGTCCTCTATGTACTTCTATGTAAAAACATTTGTATTAATCAGTTCAGTAGCTAGCTTATTAAAGCATTGGGAAATGTCTAAAATAGTTTTGATATGTTTGTGTTAAACCAAGTTGAGGTTTGATTAACTCTGAGCTATTAGAAATAATAGTGGTCGGAAGAGTTCCAATGCAGTCTCCTGTTATGGTGACATTGATGAGATGCAACCCTCCAACGCATGAACATCTAGATTCCCATGATGGAGATCAGATTTTAATCCAGGGCTGTTATGTTTATATTCCAATGAGCTGCTGTAACAATAAATTAAATATTCACATTGGGACTTCATCACTGGAAAACTATAATTATGTCTTCCCCTGTTGTTACATGTATGTCAAATTATCTCCTTTTCCAACTTCATTACATATCTGTTCTAATTTCCTTTCTTACCCCATCTATACCTGTGTTTCAATTAAATTAATCAGAGTAAATCCGTAGATTAAGTGGGAATTTGGGGGCAGACATGTGGACAGTGAAGAAGAACTGATTCTGCGAATCATAGTTCAGGTAAAGCAAGTGCAGAAATCTATGATTATTTCAGCATTTGCTCAGTGGCAATTCATGTATAAATTTTGTGACCACATAAGACAAGTTTATAAAAATGTGTTGCTGGAAAAGCGCAGCAGGTCAGGCAGCATCCAGGGAACAGGAGAATCGACGTTTCGGGCATAAGCCCTTGCCCGAAACGTCGATTCTCCTATTCCCTGGATGCTGCCTGATCTGCTGCGCTTTTCCAGCAACACATTTTCAGCTCTGATCTCCAGCATCTGCAGACCTCACTTTCTCCTCAAAGTTTATATAAATGTATTGTTTCTTATGCAAATACAGATAGATAAAGCTATACTGAATGATCAAATGAGTATGAATTTTGTAAAATTTGGATGGAGTACAGAAGTAAAGATAAATTTGTACAAAAGCATTGAGAAGGACATAGTTAGCATATATTACATTTATTTTTATATGCCCCATTCTAGAACTAGCTTTAAAGCCATTGAGAGTTTGTCGCAGTGATTTTCCAGGTGATGGTGGGGTGGGGATATTGTTATTTTATTCGTTTGTCAATACAGAATTTTTGGAATTTTGTTTGACTGAATGTAGTTTAGCACCATGTTCAAAATAGACATTTTCGGAGAGTTCATAACAATGAATAGGAATGCAAAATAATTCTCCCACAGTTGTAAGCAGTAACCTGAGATTATTTCTTTTGAAGGTGAGGTGGCCAAAAGAAAATTTAATGATTAATTCAATTATTTGCTATAGAAGTGATTGATAGAGACATTATTGTGCATTTTGAATAAATATTTGAAGTAGAGAAAAGACAGTAGCATCTTATTAAATTTCCATCAATTCGGTGGTTATTTCACTTATTTTAAATTGTTTTGTCTTCCTTTGTGATTTTTTTAGGTTATAGTCCAACAGGTTTATTTGGAAGTATAAGCTTTCAGAGCTCTGCTCCTTTGTCAGTTTTCATTTTTATGCTTATTGTCAAACAGAGTAAAGGAAAACTTATGAAACTCATTATTTCTTCTGTTCACAAAATACTCCAGACACACTCAAAATGGAATTCTCCATTATCATTGCTCTGTTTGGGTAACTAAATAAATTTGATACAGGAGAATGTTCGGAATATTTGATAATTTTAAATGAATAAGAGTAACTTACAAGGACACACACAAAATGGATCAAATATACCAGAACAGTGAGGCTAGGTTATATTTTTCCGGAAAGGGTGAATATGTAGTGTTGCTTTTCTTCTGAAAAGAGAAAGCTGAAGTGTGACTTAACACAGGTTTATAGAGTTATGAAAGGTTTTTGTAGAGTAGACACAGAGACAGTATGAAAAGAACAGGACAGGCAGAATCCATTTTCCTACAATCTCTCCCTTCTTGAATTTTTTTAGGAAAGTTCCCTTGGAAAGCCACAATTGAATCTCTACCCATGACCTCAGAGCAGTAGTGGTGGCTTTGAATTGCTTTAGCAAAAAGCTGTGACAAGCCAAATAGGTCAACAGCTTTGTCATGTGCCCTAATCATCTATGTTTCTGAGTGTTCATGAAATGTATGATTCAAGCTGTAATAACAATAAGCAGAGAGTATAATTTATTAAATAATAAGTCACTTCAAATATTTATTTTAAAATGGAGGATATTACCTGGGAATCTATACATTTGATGACATGTTAATTACACAATTCATTTGCAAGTATAAATTCTGTTACATCCAAGAATGTCTAGCAATTTCCATTTAGATTTTCTAATTGGACTTGAAATAGGATATATATATTCTGAAAAAGAGATTGTAAAGAAGCTGAGGAGTTCACAACCATTTATGTATTTGGTAGTTGCCAGATGACTGGAGTCTCTATTATTAGTTTAAGTAACTAAATTAATACACCACCTATATACTTTGTTTCAGATCTAGAAAATTTACAGACTGTGTCCATTTCAAAAGAAACAAAAAGGAAATAGAAACCATTGTGGCTATATTTTCCACAACAAGCTATGCATTATAAGAAATCTAAGAAAATGGATGGCTTCAGAGAGAGCACTGAAGAAATGTATTCAAATGGTCCCTGATAGTAGGGATTGCAGATACGTGGAGAGACTGTAGAAGCTTGGATTACAACTCTTACAGCTAAGAAATCAAAGAGGAAGTTTGACAGATGTACTCAAAATCATCTAGGAGAAAGTGAGGACTGCAGATGCTGGAGGTCAGAGCTTAAAAATGTGTTGCTGGAAAAGCGCAGCAGGTCAGGCAGCATCCAAGGAGAAGGAGAATCGACGTTTCGGGCATAGGGCATAAGCCCTTCTTCAGGAATGAGGTGTGCCCTACCTTTTATCTTAGCCTGCTTGGCACACTCTCCTCATTCCTGAAGAAGAGCTTATGCCCGAAACGTCGATTCTCCTTCTCCTTGGATGCTGCCTGACCTGCTGCGCTTTTCCAGCAACACATTTTTAAGTACTCAAAATCATATAGAATTTAGATCAAGGAAGGAGACGGCACTTGTTGTGTTTAACAAAAGAACCAATAGTGATGCAAGTAAGAAGTTTTTACATAATAGTTGGTTGGAATTTAGTTTTCACTGCTTTGTGAGGTAATGTATAGATCCAATGGTAGCTTTCCAGGAGAACTTTTCTAAATATTTCAATGAGGAGAAATAGCAGGGAAATGTGGGGCTATAGTGTGAATTAGATCGAATCTATGCAAACATTTTCAAATAACAATGGGCTAAGTGGTCTCCATCTATGTCATTCCCTTCTTTGAATCTGGGATTCTATGACTAGCTGAGCCAAACTTTAATGGTGCAAATTTCCGGGGCCCTTTCCTCCATTAAATTCAAATAAATACTAGAGGAATAAACAAATTCAGTGGGAAAACTACTCTGGAGTTTCCTTTCTGAGCTAATAGATGAGCTAATGAGTTTCTCAGAATCACAGATTTCAAATTTAATCTCAAACTAAAATTTCTAAAGACCAGAAAGAAGAAATAACTTCACAACAACCACATTAATTATTTTTGATTAATTTGTTTTATTTTTCTTTCTTTATTCTTTAATGGGATGTGAGTGTTGTTGCCCATTCCTTATGTTCTTGAACTGAATGACTTGCTAGGGCTACTTCAGAGGGAGAGTGAGTTAACCACATTGCTGTGGATCTGGAATCACATGTAGGCCAGACTGGGCCAGGAAAGCAGATAAAGGCATTAGTGAAGCAGATGGATATTCAATGGGTGTTAGTTTCATGTTCACCATTAGAAAAATTAGTTTTTAGTACCAGATTTTATGAATTGAATTTAAATTCCATCATCCGTCATTTAAACCTGTGTTCTCAGACCTTTAATTGGACCTTTGGATTACTGGTGCAATAATATTCATACTGTGCCATTGTCTCCTGTTAACAATAATTGATAAATATTATATTATCATTTGCTATACTTGCATCAAGTTTGTAAATCTGGCAATTTGGACATGAATTTGATCTTTTACCTGATACCAGTTAAAGGTTTTTGCTTTAGCCACTGCATTGTAAGAGTTGACTCTAAATGGGTCCATGAGTGCAAATGATTGCTTCTTGCAACCCACAGACGTCAGAAATAAAAGAAATCATCGTCTTGTACTCCAGGTATTCAAGATGTTTGGAGTATGGCTGGAGGTCTTTCTTTTCCAGGTGTTCTGGGAAGTCATATTTGATTCAGCCTTCTCAAATGCTGAAAATATTTTTTTTAAAAACTCTTGCATTTATGTGATGAGTTATCACATTGCCAAAAGATCTCTCGTAGACAATTACTTTGAGAGTATAGTGATTTCTTAGGGCAACTGTGATGCACTAGCAAAATCCAAGAAATATGACATAAATTCAGTGAATTGGTATATCCCTAAAAGGCAGCCGATTTGTGACTAGGAAGATCTCATAAATTGAGAAATTAGTTAATCTCTTTTTGAGAGCGTCAAATGAAGGGAACTGTTAGCCAGCACTCCAGGAGATTTTCTGTTCTTCAATGAAATAACAAGAGATTTTGCAGTCCAGCTCAACCCATGAGAATAGGTAGATTAGAACTTTGCAATGCCATTTTTTGGATATCATTAGACAATGTTAATCTAGATCATGTGCTTAATCCTTAAAGAGGAGATAAAACACAAAAACCATAACCCATTGACTCAACTTGTGAGTTCACTACCAATGGAACTAAGCTGACACAAATACTGGTTATATTTGTTATTAAAGATATTCTGGCAAGAACATTAGCATGACTTCCAACACTTTGAACAGTAACACACTCAGATATTTAATGTCAGCCTGAACAAATAAAAGAGATCTCAGATTACTATCTAATGACAAAGATGGTTTTATTCCTCAGACATGTTGAGGTAGTTCATAGTTACATATCAACCGAGTGAATAGAGTAAGGAGATGTATGCATGAATCATCTGTTGGAGGTTTCTGAAGCTAGAAATAATTATTGCTGTGCATCTGCCTTTTCTTTTTCATATTCATACTGTTTGAAATAACATTATCTATAAGTATTTTGAATAAAATTCTGGACACAAAAGAAAAGGTGCGTAGATGTCAATGAAGAGGAACAAAACAATAATATTGTAAAGTGCATCCAATAGACAATAATGCAACATGCGTCATCCAAGAAATCAGTCTGTTTTGAGTACCATCATAATCACAGTTTAAATTGTGGGAGGTCCTGGCACTTGTCAGGTAAAATATTAAACTGAGGCATTTTGCTCAACATTGTTGAACAACCATTAATTAATAAGTATAACTGCATTTGCCCTTGCAATGTACATCTCTGTTTGGTACATCATTTAAACATAAGGAACAACCTCTTCATAAGTATTAAAAACTTATAAACATGGAATTACATTCTATGCTTGAACTGTTTAAGCAATATTTTTAAATTAACACGTTTTGGTTTATCAACCACTGGAATTAATGATTATAATAACAACATATATTAAAAGTAAATCAAATTAATTTAATAGCCTTTAAATATTTGACACATTTTATCAGAGTTTTTGCATAATACTGAGTTTTAGCCAATTACTTTATCTAAGTTTGCATCCAACAAAGATTAAATTCACTGTCTTAGCATTTTATCACAGGCAGGCAGATTAATAAAAGAAAGGTTTGTTTTAACCAAATCATATGTTACAGAAATAACTTGTTACTTATAATGAAGGAAGGTAAATTGTTATTTCGATAACTAAATTACCATACCACCCAGGACCGCTTCAATCTAGAAGGACAAGGGCAGCAGATATGTGTGAACACCCCATCCTGACTTGGAAATATGTCACCATTCCTTCACTGTCTCTGGGTCAAAATCCTGGAATTCCCTTCCTAAGGGCATTGTGGGCCAACCTACAGACGTGGACTGCAGCAGTTCAAGAATGCTGCCCCTTCTTAAGGGCAACTAGGAATGGGCAATAAATCCTGGCTGGCCAGCGACACTCACATCCCACAAGTCAATAAAATAAAAATTCAAATAAAAGTGATGGTTATCTTGCCAAAAGCAGATACTGAAACAGCTTCACATAGCTTGTAAACCCACCTTTATTATCATTTTACTTTCACTAACATTAAATTCCATAATATATGAAGATAAGATTGTTTCCATCCTGTTTCAGATTTTTCTGGCTTCCAATTTTTACTTTAAACATATGCAGAAACAGAAATACACTCTCTTAAGGTACATATGAAGTGACCAATGGGAATGGTTGGATTGACAATCAGTGAAACCATTTCATAATTGGTTAGCACCAATGTTATTGTTATTCAAGTGGGAAAAAAATAAATCTATTTCAATTGCTGAGCCTGACCTCCATCTGAAATTTGCTTTCCTTATCTATGTGCTGAATGTAGTCAAAATGATGCCCAACATTTCCCAGGTTTATTAGCAATAAAACCATGCAGTATTAAAAAATGATCAGGCACGCTCGCTATTGCAAAATGCCTTATAAAACAGCCCGATGAAGTAACTCAACTGGTATGCCAAGGGTTATGTACAGAATGGATACTATGTTGACTCGGTGAAAGCAGATTGGTTTTGAATGGATTAAAATCAGATCCAATTTAATACCATCTTCTTTATATTAAAAGTATAGTTATGGATAATTTTCCTAAAACCTGTAGATTTTGGTTAATTGTTGCACATGGACTTTGAAAATGATTGAACAATGGGAATTAAACATTTTCAGCTACTGTCAATTCTGGGGTGAATATTTTAGTGGTGGTTGCTGAAACTGTTCACACAGCAGTGATGTCTTGGTTTAAAAAGTTCAACATTAGAATTATTTTTCTTTTCTATTTATTAAAATATTAGGAATTTTCATGCATCAGTCAGATTTCATTTCAGAAGAAACTACATTAAATGCATATTGTGAATAGATTTTTTCATTTTTTCATTTTTCCTAACATTGTAATAAGAGACAGATAAAAATTAACATCCATTTTCTATTGTTCATAAAATTAGAATGATTTTATAGGTAGCAGATGATTTTCAATGTGTTGTGTGATTTCATGTTATTGGTAGAAAATCCCATTTTTAAAAAATCAGAAAACTACTTGAATTTTAATTCCAAACTTTCCAAACTGACAGGCGAAATTGTCCAGTTGTTTTTTTCAAATTTATAATAGCTGTCAGAACGTGAGAGAAGGAAATAAACATAATCCTTTATACTCCATGAGCCAAGTGATGTTGTAAAATCAAAAAAAGACATTTAAGATGTTTAAAATATAGTTCTTTTTAAATGACCCAATGAAGGAATATCTGTATGTTTACACATCCAATTAATGCCAGCTTGAATAATTATTTTGAACGAAAGAAAAGTGTGCTTTAATTTATTTTTGCATATCCTACATTTGACACCAAACTAAAAATGTATAGATCAAGTAATTAATGAATGAAAGTTGCACCGACTTTGAACTTGAAACTAAAGCGGAACACGTTGTTTTCAATCTTCAAGCAAGACCCCAAACTTGAAATTGATTGAGATTTTAATTCTTCATCTTGTTCCTGCTCCGACCTTGGATTTTTGCTGTGATGAAATGAAGTCCAACCTAACAGCACCTCATCTTTTGACTGGTGCACTTTAGAACCTGCTGGCCTCAGCACTAAGTTCAACAAGTTTAGATCAGAAGCCCTGATGCTATCTAGTTTTGTTTCTCTTTGATAGTTTGTTTCTCTCTCATTACTCTACTTTCCAAAAGCAGCTACTCAGGATCCTGTCATTGATACCTCAAGACAAATTCTTTATTTTGTTCCTTATCCCTTTGGCCTTGCACCATGAAACCTTCCATCATGTGGTCTCTCCTCTCTTCCAAACTATCCCACCTTCTTTCCACCTTCAGCCCTTTGCCTTAATCACAATCTACTGCATTTCTAACATTTCATAGTTCTGATGAAATTGGTCTCTCCACAGGTGCTGTCCATAAGACCCAAAGGTTACTTTCAATGTTTTCTACTTTATCAGTATACAGATGTACCTACTAGAGAAGGTGCAAATCTTGACCTACTCTTGGGAAATAAGGTAGGGCAAGTAACTGAGATGTCAGTGGGGGAGCACTTTGGGGACAGCGACCATAATTCTATTAGATTTAAAATAGTGATGGAAAAAGATAGACCAGATCTAAAAGTTGAAGTTCCAAATTTGGAGAAAGGCCAATTTTGACGGTATTAGGCAAAAACTTTCAAAAGCTGATTGGGGGCAGATATTTGCAGGTAAAGGGATGGCAGGAAAATGGGATGCCTTCAGAAATGAAATAACGCGAATCCAGAGAAAGTATATTCCTGTTAGGGTGAAAGGAAAGGCTGGTAGGTATTGGGAATGCTGGATGACTAAAGAAATTGAGGGTTTGGTTAAGAAAAAGAAGGAAGTATATGTCAGGTATAGACAAGATAGAAGAGTATAAAGACAGTAGGAGTATATTTAAGACGGAAATCAGGAGGGCAAAAAGGGGACATGAGATAGCTTTGGCAAATAGAATTTAGGAGAGTCCAAAGGGTTTTTACAAATATATTAAGGACAAAAGGGAACTAGGGAGAGAATAGGGCCCCTCAAAGATCAGCAAGGCGGCCTTTGTGTGGAGC
>NC_057712.1:34884275-34898877 GCF_004010195.1 Chiloscyllium plagiosum
ATTGCTGGGCCTCTTGCTGAGATATTTGTATCATCGATAGTCACAGGTGAGGTGCCAGAAAACCGGAGGTTGGCTAACGTGGTGCCACTGTTTAAGAAGGGTGGTAAGGACAAGCCAGGGAACTATAGACCAGTGAGCCTGATGTCGGTGGCGGGCAAGTTGTTGGAGGGAATCCTGAGGGACGGGATGTACATGTATTTGGAAAGGCAAGGACTGATTAGGGATAGTCAACATGGCTCCCAACAGGGAGAACTAGCCATTTGGATACAGAACTGGCTCAAAGGTAGAAGACAGATGGTGGTGGTGGAGGCTTGTTTTTCAGACTGGAGGCATGTGGCCAGTGAAGTGTCACAAGGATCGGTGCTGGGTTCGCTATTTTTTGTCATTTACATAAATGATTTGGATGTGAGCATAAGAGGTACAGTTAGTAAGTTTGCAGATGATACCAAAATTGGAGGTGTAGTGGAAAGCAAAGAAGGTTACCTCAGGTTACAACAGGATCTTGACCAGATGGGCCAATGGGCTGAGAAGTGGCAGATGGAGTTTAATTCAGATAAATGTGAGGTGCTGCATTTTGGGAAAGCAAATCTTAGCAGGACTTATACATTTAATGGTAAGGTCCGAGGGAGTATTGCTGAACAAAGATACCTTGGAGTGCAGGTTCATAGCTCCTTGAAAGTGGAAGTGGAGTTGCAGGTAGTTAGGATAGCAAATAAGGCATTTGGAATGCTTTCATTTATTGGTTAGAGTATTGAATACAGGAGTTGGGAGGTCATATTACAGGTGTACAGGTCATTGGTTAGACCACTGTTGGAATATAGTGTGCAATTCTGGTCTCCTTCTTATTGGAAAGATGTTGTGAAACTTGGGGCTGTTTTCCCTGGAGCATCGGAGGCTGAGGGGTGCTTGCCACTCTTGCTTTTTCCTATTTTGCATTGGATTCCAATTAAAATTTAAAATCCACAGGAGACTGCGATTCCACAGTGCAGAGATTTTCCTTTGTGAAACCTGACAATGCTACAGCTACTGGAGGTTACACATGATTCTCCTAGTCAAACCAGGATCATGGCCACAACATTCCTGCCCAACTCTGCTTCCATTGACATAAGACATTTTGAGGGTACAAAGATGGCACAGATATCTTTTCAAATATAAGTTTTACTTGTCAATATTTCACAATTCATTGGTTTGTTATTGTTATTTGTTTCGAATAGCTTAGTCAGAAAGTTAAATGGACTTGCAGGTATCATGATTGGCATGTATTAGTGGCTTTACTGAGGTGTTAGGATTACTTTCTTCATGTTTTCTTTGTACTGGGGGAAGAAACAAAAACCTTGCTTTTTGTTTATTCTTTATTGAATGTTCAGATTGGTCAAATGTTATTCTCACCACTTGGTGAGACATGGCTGAATTTGCCAATTTAGCTGGCCCTCCCTCCTGTGTCCTTTTTATAATTATTAAGTGTTGATATTTACTGAATATTGTTTACATTAACTTGAACGGTTTTGTTCATCCATGTGATGTGAGAATTGATAGCAATGCCAATATTTATTGCACATCCATAATTGCCCTCGCGAACATTTATAAACTGTTCCAGCCCATGTGATGTAGACACCTCCATGCGACCCAAAGGTAAAGTTACAGGATGTTGGCTCATCCATGAAGAAGGATTGATAATACTTTTCCAAACAGAGTGTTGTGTAACATGGAGCTGTCATGTTCCCACAAAGTTGGAGTTAAGTTTATTCCAGTCAGGTGGACGTCTTGGGTTTGAAAAGTGCTTTTGAGAAAGCATTGGCAAATTAGAGATGGTGTTCATTGTCGCCATCATGTACTAATGGGCAATGGGCTGCTTTTTCCTGAGTGGGCTTTAGCTTTTCCTGTACTTTTCAGCCTGGACTTATGCAGGCAAATGTAGAGTATACCATCAGACACCTTGGAGATGGCGGAATCTCTCTATGAAGCCAGTTGAGTGATTCATTGCTGGACCCTAGGTCATTGTCTGGCACTTGTGTACATTTCTAACTAATCAGCCCAAACTTAAATAGTGATGGGGTGTTGATGCATGTGGCATGAGTTGGGAGTGTGGCACTGGAAAAAGCACAGCAAGTCAGGTGGCATCCGAGGAGCAGCAGGGTCAACGTTTTGGGCATAAGCCCTTCATCAGGAATGTGGAGGGGGAAGGAGGCTGAGAGATAACTGGAAGAGGTGGGGGGGCGGGGAGGTGTGGCGTTGACCTGCTGTGCTTTTTCAGCACCACACTTTTCAACTCTGACCACACTTTTCAACTCTGACTCTCCAGCATCTGCAGTCCTGTATGTGGCATGGACTGCTTCAGCGTTTGAGGAGTTGAAAATGCTGCTGAACATTGTGCGTACATCCCCAGTTCATGGTCATTGATGAAGCAGCTGAAGATCATTGGCCTAGGAGACTACCCTGAGGAACTCCTACAAAGTGCCCTAGAGCTGAGCTGATTGGTCACCAACATCCATATCTATTTTCCTTTGGGCGTGATAATGACTCCAGCCAATGATTAGATTTCCTTGATTCATTTCTGTGATCTTCAATTTGACTAGGGTCTTTCAATGTTACTCTTGGTCAACAGTTGCCTCACTGTCAATGAGTTTCATTTCTCACTCAGCAATTAATTAAATCAAAAATCATTGCAAATAAAAGGATGATTTGGAATGACCTGTAAGTGTACATTTTCTCTCAGTATTGAGAGCAACCCCTCCTTACCCGTGACACCATTAGCGCGCTTAGTCTAAACAACAATCACAAAACATATACAAAAATAAATTAAGGATGAGCAGATTCTTTATTTAGAAAAGCTTTGTTTTTGAAAGGGGTCCTAATGGTACTGTCCTGAAGATTACTCTTCAAGGGTATAATAACTATGTTCAAACCAAAAAAAAAACAGAGTGACTCTCCATTTTTGTGCTTGATAATAATACAATTTAGTTTTCACTGCTTCATTTTTCCAAATCTCCATATTTATAAAACAATATAATAAACTACAAATCTCCATATTTATAAAACAATATAACGAATTAATCATGGCTATGGCCTTTGAAAATATGTCACTCATTCCAGAAAAAAAGTTTCCATCAGTCTTCAAAAAAACCACATGAAGCAAATTGACAGATTATAAAAGCAAAGTTCTAATGAATCATATTGGACTCGAAATGTTAACTCAATTTCTTTCTTCACAGATGCTGCCAGACCTGCTGAGTTTCTCAAGCATCCTCTTGTTTATACAGACACAAAAGCTGTTCATTTTAGTGTGGGGGGAAAGAGGGAAATTGGCAGGTTGAGTTTAGTCATAAATGTGTAAATCAGATTATTAGTTTCTTTAAGAGACATCAGATCTTTCAATTCTTTGTAAAGGAATACTTTAACATAACGACAGATATCCCAAATGATCACATGACCAATTAGATGGCTGTAGAATAATAGGAAGTCACTGAAATATCAAGGATTTTTTTGCTGTCAAACAGATATCTGAAATGAATTTTTTTCAACTTATCATTATATTCAAGAGTATCTAAATTTTATGAATGAGAAATCACAGAGATGATGCCTGATGTAGAATGAACAGTTTCTACTATAATTTCAACCTTTCATGATTGGCTGTTGTTGTAACACCCTGAGAACAGTTACAAAGTTGGTTATTATGTGACTGAGAGCTGTAGGTTTGAGTTCCAATCAGGTGAATGCCTAGAACAGGAATTTGCGAATGGTAGGATAGTAACACAGCTCAATTAAGGAATCAACTACTGCGTTGTTCCCATTTGCTGAAATACAGCATGGACACACAGCATCAAATAAAAGAGCTAAAATCCAGAAAGCCCTTCACTCAGACATTAAAGTTTGCATCTACTAGAATCCTGATGTACAGTACTGACAGAAATAAATAAAAGGAAAAGTGAAAAGCTCAAACCGATTTTTAAGAATTGACATGAATAAATTGAATAAAGAAAGGTGAAAGATTATTTGGGTGAAAATGTGAAATAATCTGATCAGCTGTGGTAGAACAAGCTCAAGGACCAGTGACCTTCCTCCTGCTTCTATGTAATTAATAAGAAACTAGACTTGTTGTTTCCCAATTGGCAATTAGATGTCACTTTGATTCTTTGGGCGATGACCTAAAACAGATCTGAATATACTTTACTATATTATTGTATCCATCACTGACAACAAATTGGCAATCAATTCAGCTCCCATTTGGCAAATTTTGTATCATCTTGCTCATTGCCTAATTGTTCCATCTTTTATGTAGCAATAGTATATATCACCTTTACTCCTGTGTATCACTGAAGGGAGTGCTGCAGTTTAGAAGTGAGGTCTTCTGGATGAGGCATTAACTTGAAGGCTAATGTGTTTGCTCAGGTGAATGTAAAGGTTTCAATGACACTATTTGGAAGAGCAGGCCTGGTTAACATCCATCGCAATCAAGACTATCAAAATAGAACGTCCTAATAATAATATTGTTTGTGTGAGTTTCCTGTCTGTAAATTGGCTGTCACATTTCCTATAATAATGACTGCACTTTAAAAGTACTTAACTAGGTGTAAAGCACTGTGAAATATCCAATGGTTCTGAAAATGTTATAAAGGTACAGGCCTTTCTTTCCAGTTGTACATTTTCTAGTGCTTGGTTTAACATTTGAAAGATTCCACTGTCTGCACTTAGTTCTCCTCAGTTCTTTATTTATTTTTTAAAATCTCTCCCATCATAGAATGTATGATTTTCCCCACTGCCAGCCTGAGTGGTTGAATAATTACTAGTTCTCTGCCAAAATATTCTAATTTTCATTCTCTAATATTAGACGTGTCTCTTGCTCAAATGTTCTTTGAGAGGCTTAAGGTAAACCAGAGAGTTCACCAGTGTGCCTGATAATCCTGTCAGTGAGGAAGCTAGAGCATTTATCATTCACTGCATTTAAAATGACTGCTTCATCTGCAATGGGAACTTCCTCTTCTGACTGGAGGAAAGCTCAGTTGTTGCAGTGCATCGGGACACCTATTGGGGCAGTGTAGTTTAAATGAAATTTTGCTCACTTTGTTGTCTTGAGCTGAAGACAAGCCTGGCCACTGCCTTCTGTTCAATCTTTCCAAATGGTTTTGAGGAAACTTCTTTCAAATTTTCAATCCAGCTTCACATTACCTGGAGTTGATCCCTCCCTAGTTAAATAATTTCCACTCCCTAGTTAAATAATTTCACAGAGACAGGTATCCCATCACCAAGTCACCTCTTGACATTGATCCAGTATCCTCCAAGCCAGCCCTAAGACTGAACAGAACCTTTGACATTCCTGTTTTTTTTTCCTGCTCCCTCAAAGCCAGCTCTCAGAGTGAACAAAGCCTTTGACACTCATTTTTTAAACCCCCCCACACTGCCACCTAACTGCGGTAGTGCTTATTTTTCCCCAGCACCCATGTTGTGTGTGTGCGCAGGTGTGAGACACAGTGAAAGACTCAAGGTACACAAATCTTTATTCAGTTTCTACCACCAGGAAGAAAAGAAACACCCAAGTGGCCAGTGACAAGCAGTGCCCTTCACATCAAAGGGCACATTCCTATTTATTTATTTTTTGTGTTTTTTCTTTTTTTAACTTTTTTTTATTACCTCCACACTCCCGCCTAACTGCGGTAGTGCTTATTTTTACCCCAGCACCCATGTGTGTGTGGGTGTGAAACACAGTGAAAGACACAAGGTGTACAAATCTTTATTCAAATTTTCACCACCAGGAAGAAAAGAAACACCCAAGTGGCCAGTGACAAACAGTGCCCTTCACATCAAAGGGCAGTGCTGTGTGATCAAACAGTGAAGGGGAGGGCAGGGATAAAATCAAAATAGAGTTGGAGGGGGAAATAATGCACTCCATTCCCTGTGGCGCCCACCTCTCCCTGAACAACTCCAGGGTGTTGGTGGACACACATTCCTGTTTATTTTTAAAAAATTTTTAAAAATATTTTTAAACACCCAAATGGCCAGTGACAAGCAGTGCCCTTCACCTCAAAGGGCAGTGCTGTGTGATCAAACAATGAAGGGGACAGCAGGGACTAAATCAAAATAGAGTTGGAGGGGGAAATAATGCACTCCACTCCCTGTGGCGCCCACCCCTCCCTGAACAGCTCCAGGGTGTTGGTGGACACACATTCCTGTTTATTTCTTTTTTTTTTGTTAGAACCTCTGACACCCCTGTTTTTTTTTCTTCTGACACTGATGTTTTTTTTCCTTTTCCCACCTAACTGCGGTAGTGCTTATTTTTTCCCCAGCACCCATGGTGTGTGTGTGTGCAGGTGTGAGACACAGTAAGAGACACAAGGTGTACGAATCTTTATTCAATTTCCACCACCAGGAAGAAAGGAAAACACTCGAGTGGCCAGTGACAAGCAGTGCCCTTCACAAAAGGCAATGCTGTGTGATCAAACAGTGAAGGGGAGGGCAGGGATTAAATCAAAATGGAGTTGGCAGGGGAAATGATGCACTCCACTCCCTGCGGCGCCCACCTCTCCCTGAACAGCTCCAGGGTGTTGGTGGACACACAAATTCTGTTTATTTCCTTTTTTCTTTTTTTTTCTTTTTTTTTCACAGTGAGAGACACAAAGTGCACGAATCTTTATTCAATTTCCACCACCAGGAAGATAGGAAAACACCCAGGTGGCCAGTGACATGCAATGCCGTTCACATCAAAGGGCAGTGCTGTCTGATCAAACAGTGAGGGGGAGGGTAGGGACTAAATCAAAATAGAGTTGGAGGGGGAAATAATGCACTCCACTCCCTGCGGCGCCCACCTCTCCCTGAACAACTCCAGGGTGTTGGTGGACACACATTCCTGTTTATTTTTTTTTGTGATGCTGAGCAGTGCTGTTTATTTTTTTTAATTTTTTAAAATTTTTTAAAATTTTTTTATTAACACCCCCACACTACCGCCTAACCGTGGTAGTGCTTATTTTTTCACCAGCACCCTTGGTGTGTGTGTGTGCAGGTGTGAGACACAGTGAAAGACACAAAGTGCACGAATCTTTATTCAATTTCCACCACCAGGAAGATAGGAAAACACCCGGGTGGCCAGTGACAAACACTGCCCTTCACATCAAAGGGCAGTGCTGTGTGATCAAAACAGTGAACGGGAGGGTAGGGAATAAATCAAAAATAGAGTTGGAGGGGGAAATAATGCACTCCACACAGTCTTGTTTTTTTTTCCGTCTTTTTTTTCTCTGTGTGTGTAGGTGTGAGACACAGTGAGAGACATAAGGTGCACAAATCTTTATTCAATTTCCACCACAGGAAGATAGGAAAACACCCGAGTGGCCAGTGACAAGCAGTGCCCTTCACATCAAAGGGCAGTGCTGTGTGATCAAACAGTGAAGGGGAGGGTAGGGATTAAATCAAAATAGAGTTGGAGGGAGAAATAATGCACTCCACTCCCTGTGGCGCCCACCTCTCCCTGAACAACTCCAGGGTGTTGGTGAACACCGCGTGCTCCTTCTCCAAGGACACCCGGGCTCTAACGTAACCGTGGAAAGGGGCAGGCAGTCGGCCCTAACGACCCCCTCCAACATTCCTGTTTATTTTTTTTTGTTTCTTTTTTTTTCCTTTAACCCCCACACTACCACCTACGTGCGGTAGTGCTTATTTTATCCCCAGCACCCATGGTGTGTGTGTGTATACGTGTGAAACACAGTGAAAGACACAAAGTGCACATTTTACCCGCGCTTCATTGAATTTCTTCACTTTGACATTCAGAGCACTGGGCAGAAATCACATCGCGTCAACACCACATTCCTGTTTATATCTGTCAGCCAGGGCTCCCTGATTGGACCAGATTAACAGCCCAATGCAGGGAATTCATATTCTACGAGGTCCACTTGGCTGACCTCGTTGCAATCACTACATCCCTTTCCCTCTGTGTCTGAGGACAAAGGCTGGTTGTTTTTTTTCGTTGCTCCTCCTGTGGCATTTTAGCACTGCGTCAGGTTCCTCTGACTATGCCTTGGATATGGGTAGCATGTAATGCACTGCAGCTTGCTTCTTGTATCCAGTTCAACTCAGAAGAACTTCATTCTCCTCTTCAGGTGGTAAAGACATTAAGACGACATCCACCATGTCCATCTCCGATTCTGAGGTATCTTCAATGATGGAGAGGGAGAACTCACGGGTTCTGGAACAATCAGAAAGGCAGTTGAGGAATCGGGCACATTTTGCTCCCACACTGTTTGCGAGTTTGCCGGTTTCATTCGGTCCATGTGGTTATTCAGGACTGTCACACCTAATCAAACTTTATATGTCACTGGATTTGACCTCATGCTGACCGTGACTTTTACCCACGCAGGGACTCTCTCAGCGGTGGTATATCTGCCATTGGGAAGCTGCTCAATGGATCCACACTTGCTACTTGGCCTTCCAGACAGTGTTCCAAATAGTAATTATTTGCACTTAGTATTAGAGCCCACTTCTGAATTCGGTCTGAAGCTATGGGTGACACTGCGTTGTCTTCTTTCAGTAGACCTAGCAGGGGTTTGTGGTTCATTATTATTACAACTTTACATCCACAAAGATAACAGTGGAACTTCCTGACTCCAAATATAACTGCCAAACCTTTCTTCTCTGACAGGCTATAGTTGCGCTCTGCATTAGCCAAAGTTCTGAATGCATACTCTAAATAGATCTTGCTTTGTATGAGCAATGTATGAGCTAATACTACCCTGATGCCGTTTGGGGAGGCATCGCATGTCATAACTAGATCTTGCTTTGGATCATAGTGTGCCAACACTTTAGAAGATCATAGCTGTTTCATCACATCCCTGAAAGCTATGGCTTGGCTATAAGACGATTTCCAAGGCTGACCCTCTTTTTAAGAGTTGATGCAAAGGTGCCAGGTTACATATGGACTTTGCATAATAGTTCACCAGACCAAGGGAAAGACCTAAGTTCTGGTCCTGATGTGGGAGCCAGGTGACGTTTCGCTTTATCTTTCAATGGGTGTAACCCAGTCTTGTTGACTCTGTAGCCCAAGTAGATCATTTGGGGTGCCTGGAACATATATTTCTCTCTTGTAAGGCATATGCTCACCTGGGAAAATCATCTAAGGACTATGTCCAAGTTCTGTAGGTGCTCCTTATTGGTCTCTGTTATTAGCAATTCATCTAGATATAAATTGACCTGGAGTAGCCCTTGTAAAATGTTCTCCCCATTGTCTGCTGAAAAATTACACAGGCTGATGATACCCCAAATAGCAGTCTTGTATATTGGTGCAAACCCTTCTGGGTATTAATTGTAGCATCCTTCTGAAAATCCCCATCTAACTGCGATTGCAGGTACACATGACTCAGATCCAACTTTGTGAAGGTCAGCCCCATGACAGGTTTGTGTTTAAATCCTCTATGCAAGGTATTGGGTACTTATCCACCTGCAAAAAGCAGTTTATCATTTATTTAAAATCCTCACAAAGGTGAACCGACCCATTGGGCTTTACAATCAACGTGACCAGTGTTGCCCATTGCGCAAACTGGACTGCTTTGATGAACTCCTTCACTTTCCAGCCTCCTGATTTCTGCCTGTAATTTTGCCCATAAGGCAAATGGCAGTGGGCAGGCTTTGTAGAATCATGGAATTGCTTTCTGGTCAACATGCAAGGCGGCCTTGGCCCCATTGATAGTTCCTAGACCTTCCTGAAAAAAACATCTGGGTGTTTAATTAGGATTTCATTCAGGCATTCATTTTCTAATCAAAAAGTGTTGAGCCAACAAAGTGAATCCTTTTCAACTGATCTTTGCCTCAAGTTTGGGCCTGAGCTTCCTCCTTCGATCAGTGGTAACTGAACCAGCTGCTTCTCATAAAAGACTGGAAATGAAATTGTACCTTTAATCTGTGAAAGTTCCCCGGTATAGGTTCTCAGTCTAGCTGAGGTCTTCCACAATCTTAAATATTGGAATCCAGAGCGAATGTTGTTAAAGACTGGTTCCACGATCACTGAAATAGCTGTGCTGGTATCAACCCCCCTTAGAACTGGGTGACCATTTAACATTTTGATTGGTTCTGATCTGGATGTTGCTAAGCAATTTAATTGTTGCAAACCAGATGTAGGTGGACTTTGCATGGTGTGCACTCTTTTGGATAGCAGCCCATGAGTTCTCTTTAAGTTTAGTAGGACTCTTTGCTGTCTCGAGTACACATACCAGCAGCAACTACAGTGGCTTGCCGACTCAGATCCTGAAGAAAATGTGAAACATTTGGCTGAGGCTTGGCTTGGTTTTGGGTGTTTGCTGTGTGCTGACCTAGAGTCCCTCTGGGGGCGGTGAGGGGGGGAGGTGGTGAGGGTGGTGGGTCCAATGAAATCATGTCTGGTCAGCCAGAAGTTCAGGGTTCCAATCTTCTGTTGGAGCCCTCAATAATATGGATGTCTCCGCATTCACCACTATTGGGATATGAATATCTGACCAAAGATTTCAGAAAAGAATCTCATTCTGACACTCCACAGTGCAATGCAGTATTGCATGAACATGCTCCACTAACATATAGACTTTCGCTCCCTGGTATGGTTATTGAAATTTCAGTAGTCATGTGGTAATATCCATAAAAGTAGTCAGTGCAACAAATGCACACTGACAGAATTTATATTAAAAATGAAATTTTTACAGTTAAAAATTCCTGCAAGTTATACTTTCCTCATCAATAGAATAAATATAGTAATTAAGAATTGTTAGACTTTTTATTTAGCTGTATGGTTTATGGTAAACTAATCTTGGTTTTGCTTACTTCGGTATGTGACATTTAAAACATAAACTGAATAAAGATGATCAATTTTCAAAATTAGACTATCCTTCAATTCCCATCACTTCTACTTCTTGTGCCATTTTATATTAAAATTTTCTAAGAATCTGCAACCGAAGTAAAATAGACATCAGTTCTTGGCCTGTGATCCCACCATTCCTGTCCCTTTCATTCGGCACTCATCTTTAAATATTGCTAGACCTGATGAAACACATTTTTCTTTTCAATGGGATATTAAACAGAAGCCTCATCTACCATCTTAAGTGAATATGAAAGATCCCATTGAAGAAAAGTAACACGGTTGTGCAGGTATGAACAGAAATTTTCTTCAGTGAGATGTTTGCGAGACTGAAGTAATTGTTTTCCTGTTTCTTCCTCTAACATCATCTCACTCTGCTACTGTGTCAGCTGATCTGCTGCTGAAACCTCTAAACTTGACTATTTTATTGCTCCCCTGGCCAGCCTTCCATGTGCTACCACTTTGGTTCATCGAATGCCTACTACCTGAGCCCTTGCTCTTATTTACCAACATCTTCTGCCCACTGACGTAGACCACCTCCTGGTCAAGCAAAGGTTCAATTTGAAAACTTACCTTCCTGTTTTCAAAGCCATCCAGCGCCTGGCCATTCCGTCAATTATTCCATGATCATTTGAGATATTTGTGCAATCTTCTAATTCTGTGTCTTGCATATCATTAATTTTTAACTATCCCACCATGAGTGTATGAACCTTCAGCTGCCTGAATATGAAGCTCTGGACTCCATCCTGCATGCTCTCCAACCCATTTCAATCCATTGTATCACCACAGAATCCATCTCTTTATGCAAACTTGTAGGCATCTGGACTAAGATCACCTTTTGTGGATCAATATCAAACTTCGCTTTGATGTCTTCTGTCCTTACTATATTAAAGGTGACATATAAATTGAAACTGTTGTTGGTGGCTTGGCCACTATTTAATCCCTCAAAAAATGCCTAATCATAGATGAGTGAATCTGATCATTACCTATTTCTTTTTGTGATCTTACTGGGCATAAATTCAGTTTCAGTATCTACATTGCAATGGTGGGTGAATTTTATGGAAGTGGCAGTGTTTCAATCATTGGCTGATCAAGGAGTTGAAAGATTGCTGGTGGGCATTCCATGCAATTGGAATGCCAGTGGTGCCAGGTTCCACCTTATTGAGAGCTGCCAGCTACAGGCCAGCAGCCCTTTGTTTTGGCTGTGCCAGCTGTGGCTACTATTGGGAAGATGTGGCGTGACCCAGGATCAGAGATGTGACAGAGTGGTTTGGTAGCAAAGATAGGGTGATGGGTTTTAGCACCAGCTATCAAACCCCCATTCTGGTCCTTCCCAATGCCAGGTCCCTGCATCAGGCAGTGGGTGCCTCTCCCTAACCCTAATCCATCAGGAAACCAGAAATAACCTGTACAAACTTGCATTATTTGATCCCTTCCACTGCGGTAGCACCAGCACTGGTGTGAAGAGACAAGGATGTAAGCAATAACTACTCTCCAAAGGTCTCAATTTGCATCTGTGTGTGTGAAACTAGCCCATGGTCTTCCTGGCATTAAATTAATTAGGGTTTGTTTGATGCCAGGAACAAACATATTCTAAACATTAGAGCCACTCCATTCAGGAGAGATATTAGGAAGCACTTCTACACATAAAGGCAGGAGAGGTTTGGAACTCCCATCCACAAATGTCAATTGATGATAGAATACTTGTTAATTTTAAATCTGAGTGAGAAATGTTTTTATTCAGCAAAGGTATTAAGGGATATGGGCCAAAGGCAGGGACACAGAGTTCGGTCACAGATCAGCCATGATCTCAGGAGCAGGCTTGAGGGACTGAAGGGCCTATTCCTGTTCCTTTGTGTTTCCACACTCACTACTATCCTGGCCAACTCTATCCCATCTCCCCCCAAACCCCACACTAAACCCATCATGGGAGAAGAGCATAAAGTACTGTCATACATTTCAAATTTGGCCTTACTTGACACTTTGAGCTGTCCAAGGTGTAAGAAAGGTGCTATATACAGTACATTTAATTTTCCAGTAATATTTTTCATGTTCTAACAGTGAAATGGAAATGTTTTCAAGCTCCTCTTTTCTGTTGCAGAGAAATGTTGTCCAAACTGTGGTGCTCCCTTGAATCTCATGCCGTGCCGGGGACATGGGGGTTATCCTGTCACCAACTTCTGGAGACATGAAGGAAAGTGCATATTTTTTCAGGTTGGTTTTTCCTTTTAAATGCATGTTGTCCTGCAGAGATTACCAGGTCCAGCAAGTATCATATCCTTTCTGAAGGTAAATTTGGATTGTTATTTTGATGCAGTTTTAGAGAATGCAGTAGAAAGAATTTTAGCAGCAAGTAATCACAGGATAGGAAGGTGCAACAACTAGACTCAAATTAATGTTTGCTCATTTGTGTATGTTTTTAATAATAAGTAAAGTCAAAAAAGGTTAAGAGTACTAATGTGAATATCAGACATTTTACTAACTTTATATGAAAGTTTTAGTTCATAAAAAATGTTTCCCAAAAGTACAAATTTGCAATTATTGATCCAATTGTCAGGATAAAGGCAACATGAAAAATAAAGGCTAAAAACAAAAAATTCTGGAGATCATAGTGGGTCAGGCAGCTTGCATGGAGAGAAAGCAAGCAACCTTTTGATTTAGATGACACTTCATCAGACCTCCCTTCATCACTTAGCTTGCTCTCTGTCCATGGATGCTGCCGAACCCACTGTGATCTCCAGCATTTTTTGTTTTCAGTACAGATTCCAGCATCGGTTGTAATTTGCTCCCACATTTTGAAAAATAAAGGACTGCCTCAACAGAAGTTAAAAGGAAGCAAAAAAATGAAAGAAAAATCTAGTTTCAGAAAAGTATAGTGTAAAATAGGTGTAGCCTTTCAATTTTTTAACATAATTACATTTATTCTTGATTTTTAAAAAATTCATATTCTGTATTTATCATAATGAGTCCAGTTTTTTTTAGTCTCTTTTCAAAATATCCTATTAAAGGATTCTAGGGAATCTAAGATGGAGGATAGGAAAAAAAACTGTGGCTGTATGAGCTGCTCCTTTTTTGAGGTATTTTAGGTGTTAGAGGTGATTTCCTTGAATTCTAGGAGAAGCAATTACTCTTTTATATGCTGTTGTATTTTTATTGGAACTTTGGATGAAAATAGTGAAAACAACAGCACTTTTAAAAAGGAGAAGAACGGGGGATCCAAGATGGTGGCGACCCAGCAAGTCTGAGTCTACAGTGCTCCTCCCAAGACTTGGGTTAAGTGGGTCACCCACCCCCACCACACTCACCAAATCATTTATAATAGCTGTTTAATTTAATTAGTTGTTTAATATTAAATTTAAACAATCTAATCTTTAGTAAAAATGACTAAAGGGAATGGAGCCCGCAGCTCTCAGCAAGCAGGAACCCCTCCCCCACCCTCTCCAGCTGCAGCTGAGGTGTCCACGGCCACCCCGGGGGACTTACCTACGGTGACAAGCCTTGTAGAAATGATCTCCAAACTGGATGCGAAGATCGACGCTTTCATCGAAGAATCCCGAAGTCGATGGGACTCACTCTCGGCCACGCTGCAGAAGCACAACCGAGACATCAAGGAAATCGAGCGCCGACTCGGAGGGGCGGAGCTAAAGGCCGCGACCTCTGAAACTACAGCGCAATCGGCCGTGGGTCAGGTCCGGACTCTCGAACAGCGAGTCCGGACCTTAGAGAATTACATTGATGACCTCGATAATCGAGGTCGTCGAAAAAATATTCGTCTGCTGGGCCTTCCCGAACGGGAGGAGG